>NC_081564.1:2455955-2515131 GCF_022355385.1 Mustela nigripes
GGGGGATGACTGTAGGGTGACAGCAGGAGGGGTCCTTATGGTGATGGACTGTGTCAGTGGACACGCAAACAGCACATGTTTTAAGGTGGCACAGAATTACACGCACACACATCCTAATACAACGAGGGAAACTGAGTACCATCTGTGGGCTGATTCCTTCCGGGTACCCTGACCCTGAGGCTGCCCTCTAGGTCCACAGGATGTCCTCATGGGGAGATACCAGGGGGAAGGAGACCTTTCTCCACTGTTTCTTGTAACTCATGAAACTACAATGACCCCAATATCAATTTAAGTTAAAAATAAGTAATTATTAATACCATCAAAGCAGAGGATTTGAGTATTAATCATTTTAAAAATATTTCACCCGAGAAATGGGGAGTTTTCGTCTTTGGATTTTACGTTCCCCTGCTAAGTAAATCCTAAAGGTTATTAGTAGGTTACTGCGAATGTGTCTAGTGTTTTTAAAGATGTACCTTACTGGGGTGCCTGGATGGCTCCGTGGGTGGGGTGTCTGAGTCTGGATTCTGGCTCAGGTCATGTCTCAGGGGCATGAGATCAGAGCCTGTGTGGGGCTCTGTGCTGGGGGCAGAGCCTGCTGGAGAGTCTCTCCCTCCCCCTCCCTTTGGCCATCCCCCTCTAATAATATATCTTATTCATTGCATTGTCATGTAAGTGGATGTCATTACCATAGTCCCTTGGAACCCAGAGTGCCTTAGATGATAAATTGTACTGTTATTTTGATTCCCAGTAAGAAAACAGCATGTTGTTTAAATTATAATGCGGTCTTTCTTTGTTACTTTTATGGTAAGGGAAAGCTCTCTCTTAGGATCATGTAACTGCGTCATACATACGGAGAGTAAGAGGAAAGCAGAATAAGTTGATTGTGGCATTTCTAAGCCTCTTATAATATTGAGACTAACTTCTATGAATCCCCTCATCTCTGAGCTGCCTGTGGACCCCTTTTGCCAGAGTCGCACCCGTAAGAGGCAAGCATTTTTTTTAAATTTTATTTATTTATTTGACACAGAGAGATCACAAGTAGGCAGAGAGGCAGGCAGAGAGAGAGGAGGAAGCAGGCTCCCTGCTGAGCAGAGAGCCCGATGTGGGACTCGATCCCAGGACCCTGAGATCATGACCTGAGCCGAAGGCAGCGGCTTAACCCACTGAGCCACCCAAGCACTCGAGGCAAGCATTTCTTTAAAGGATTCCCAGCTACCGTCTTCAGATGTCCTTCCAAACCATGGCAACCCCTTATAGTGGCAATTTTCTACTATTAGCAGCAGGTATCCATGGAAGGTTTCAGACCCCCCCACCCCCAGACCCGTTTTTGTCCCTCTAATGTCCCTCGGAGGGCATGATCGACTGAGAAGTTTGCATTTGTGGTTACACCACCAATAAAGCAACAGAGTTCACCATTTATTTGCAAGGACAACATCGTTGTGCCCAGCTCAAAGATTGTTAAATGTAAAAGAAAAAAGTCCTCTAAGAATTGATGACATGACAAGTGCTGGGGCCTTTCTCCAGGGAACCATGCCGTTCTCAGTGGCTGGGGAACACGAGAGAGACAGAGGTGTCCTGCGGCCACATATGGCCACTTTTGGCTTGTCATCTGCACTAAAGGACACGGACTGCTTGGCTCAGCGGAGTCAGGGTCTATGGGCAAACTACTAGCACCTTTCTAGCACCTCAGTTTACGTGGGACACCACATCTGCAACCATCTCTCGTGAAACGGATCTTGTGGAGTATTTCTTCCGAAAACACTTGTGTCAGGATGGGAGTACTAGGATCTGGGCGTGTGTTAGCAGGACCACAGGTGTCCTGATTGCCTCGGATCTGTGAGTTGTCCCCACCTTCAGAACTTGCATCTCCAGGTATCGATCAGAAGGTCTGTTTGTGGAAAGAGACATCTTGACTGTAGGGTCATTCATTCATTCATTCATTCATTCATAGACCTGTAGAGACGGCTGCCGCCAGGAGAAGGGTGTACCTGTAAAGGCTACAATGACTCTTCTTTCTCTTCTTGTTGAATACAAAGTACCGGGCTCAGAATGTAACCGTGTGTGTGTGTGATTGACAGCGGAGTGGTGGTCAAGTTCAGATGTGAACCACAGAGACCACAAGACAGGACTAACTAGTCTTAACTAGTATTCCACGGCGTTAAATCCCATGTGAGAACGCGCGCCCCTCGCGGGGTTAACACATTTCTGTCGTTTATTACCCCTAATCGGGTTCATTAAATGTAATCCATTGATTGAATTAAAAGCGTATTCTCAAGAGAACTATCCAAGTAAAAGCACCAGCGTTCCTGGGCGATTAGTTCCTGACAGCCTCCGCAGGCACGTTGTGATGGAAGATTGGGCTCAGCGACACTCAGAATTTACTGGCAGCCTCCGCCGCGGGTGTGCTGACCGAACTTTCCAGTGACCCAAGCCCCTGCCCACGTCGTGCAGCAAGCCACAATGTGCCAAGGGCTGTGTCTGGAGACAGCTCAGCTCTGCCACGGTCCACTGAACCTCGACGGCGGGGAAATGAGCCCAGTAAGTGTCTGCAAGGATAGGACGAAGGCCCTCTCCTCCAGGGTGCTGGCCAAGATTGCGGCTGGTTTTGCTTCACCTCTAGGAAGGAGCTGGAGACACATGGCCAGACCCCGGTGTTTTAGCTCCCTTTCAGCCAGAGCTCTGGGCTCTCAGCCACCCTTTGAAACGACTCTTCTCAGCTTCCCCCAGAACCTTTGATTAGCTCCTGAAAAATCGACTCATAGCTACAGAGGACCTTGAAAGGGTCCAGCTGTCAGAACACAGCCTGACCACAGCTCTCAATTAGCTTCAAGAGTCCTGGGTGGCCCGCGTGCTCCCGTAGGCTGGCCGGCTCAAAGCAGCCTTGGCTTTGATCAAGCTGGGGATGCCTTTGTGCGGGTGGAAGCAGCCTTGGAGGCTGGGCTCGCCACCTTGGGTAGACCTGGACATGGGTGGGATGGGCCCCTTCTTGCCCCAAGAACACCCTCACATCTTGTAACTAAAATCCCCTTTGAGGCATTTGGCCCCTAATTGCTGTCCAGGACATTCTGAAGCTGCACTCTGAGAAGATGATAATTGGGGTGCAGCCTGTCATGTTATTAAATGTCACTGAAAGTGGCTGTGTGCAGATCCTCGAGGCCGTGGTCCAGCAGAAGGCAAGGCCGAACAGAGGACTGAGTCACCAGACATGATGGCATCGAGGTGGTGACCACAGCTCCTGCGTGCACGTGACCCTGCGGGGCTTCATTACTGTAGTTCGCCACAGGGAAGCTAGGCATCCTGAGGGACAGGAGACTCTGAGTGGAAGGAGGGAAGTCAAGTCAGAATTCATCACGGAAACGCGTGCCACGTGGCTCTTCACGGTCCGAGAAGGTGGACGCGGTGTTGCCCTCGGGAAGTCCCAGCGGTCAGCACGCGCAAGGACACAATCGAGGGAAAGATCTGAAGCAGCCGCAGCGCGGACATCCCGGTTCCTGAGGAGGCACAGTTCCTCTTGATAATGCGACCCGAGTGGAATTTCTTCTGTGGCCCCTCACAGAAGGGACACTGTGGCACGTGGCAGACCACACCCTTGGCAGTATCTGGACAATTAGGAAGAACATTTAATTCTATTCTGCTGTTTCTCTTAACTTTCCTTAATTTGGACTGAGAGCTTAATGCAGCTGCCACCCGCTCTTCTCTTGACCGGGAACACTGCTCTCCGACGTGTCCCGTGGCTCCCACTGCCGCGGGGATTAGGACTGGTGTGAGGTATCCGACCCCCAGAGAAGCCTTCCATACGAATTTGCTAGGACGACCACAGAAAAGTACTACAGACTCGGTGGGGGAGGGGGGTGCTGTAAACATGGAGGTTTATTCTCTTTGGGTTCTAGAAGGTACCGGTGTGAGGCCAGGGAGCAGCGGGGTTGGCTTTGTCTGAGGCCACTCTCTCGGCCTGCAGATGGCTGTGTTCTGTCTTCACGCGTCTTCCCCTCTGCACCTCCGTTTCCTGGTCTCCTCTTTTTATAAGGACACCAGCCCAGTCCTAGAGGATTATGGCCACCCTCGCAACCCCATTTAACCCGCGTTACTTCTTTAAGTGCCGTGTATCTCCATATGGTCATTCTGAGGTCACAGGGGTTAGGACTCCAACCTGGCATGTAGATAAGGCATGAGGAGGGAGGACTGGGGAGAGGGGCACCCGACCTCCCGTCCAGCAGGATTTCTGCTTCTCCGAGAGGCAGCTCTGGAGCTGGGTGGGCTCTCAGAGCTGACCCACCCCGTGTGTCCCTGCCGTAGGCCACACCCGGGACAGGTGTGCGATGGGATGAGGCAGGTCCCCACGAGACTGGCAGCCCCGAGCTTGGCAGGGGTGCCAGCCCGCCGCGTGCTCTAATCGTTGCCGCTCCCCATATATGATTTTAACTGTTTCTGCTTGTTCACTGCTTCGTGCCTCCTGATGGTGTGAACGCCTGAGCACGGGGGCTCGGCCTGCTTTGCCCATGGACTTGTCTGTGCCCAGATACTGCTGCCTCACGGGTGTCCTGTAAGCAGAGCTTGATTCACTGAGTGAGCCCACCCCTGTGAGTGGGTGCCGTGGACACTGTGGACTGGCCCCAGATGGGGCTTGTGCCCACCTGGGCATCCCAGAATAGGGTCTCCGTCCCCCTGGACGGAGAATCCAGAACGGCTGTGGACGTGCTATTAGGGAGATGAGGAGCAGGGGCCGAGAAAACAGCCCCCCTCCTCCAAGGGCGCATCTTCTATCCACCGTGTGCTCGGCTGCCGGACACGGTTCCTCCACGTCAGAAACAGCCGGTAGACCTTCGCTGCGATGAGCTGATTCTACCCTCAGGCCTCCCAGCTTCCAGCGGTCTTGCTGTCCCCTTCAGATCTTCTCCGTGGGAATGGTCTGGATTGTCAGATTTCATTGTCTGGCCTTTTGTGGGCCCTCTCACCTCGGGCACCAGCTGGAGCAAATTCCCGATGTCCCAGAGGAACAGATGTGTCCCAGGCTGCTCCCCTTCCGCAGGTGGTCACTGGCTGAGCCCTGTTGACACAGGGGCACAAAGGCGGCACCCATTGCCATGCATTACCCACCAGCCCTGGAGCTGCCTGTTGGGTCAGCCAGGTGTCCCTGTCCCCCGTCCTTCCTCTAACTCCCTGAGGAGGTCTGTCCTGAGAGTCTTCCCTGAGAAACTGCTGCATGACTCCCCCATTGACGAGACCACAAACATGTCCCCAGGGAAATGCTGCTCACCTGCTCCGAGGCCAGGGGTTTTGTGTGCAAATCCTTCAGTGTGAAGGACAGTGGTGAGCAGGGCAGGTCCTGAGTACAGACAAGAAGCCGGAGTCTGCGGGGCATGAGTCTGCTGGCTGAAGGCCAGGGGGTGCGGGCAGGGCGATGGTTTGAAAGGCCAGATCCCCTTCAGATGTCACCTTGCTCTTGCGCTCCTGCCTACGATTGTGACCACGGTGCCAGCACAATTCTCTGCAAGATTCTCTTGTGCTGCCCCCTGAAAAGTTAGAGCATCCCAGTGTCCGTGTTGATCGCGTGTCCACGCCTATTTAACCAGGCACACCATTGCCACCCTCAAACGCCTACACCACTAGTTCCCCATTCTGGGTACTTGTAGAATGCTCCGGGAAGCTCTGCAAACAATTATTGCCCCCTCTACACCTCAGATCAATGTCAAATCAGAGTTCCCGGGGCTAAGCCCTCAGACCTCAGTATGAAAAGCTCCCAGGCGTTCCTGTCATGCTGAGCAAAACCTCCCTCATCTGCTTGCTTTGAAGATCCAGGTGCCCACACAGCATCACAGAGCGGTGGGGTCAGACCTGAGCTCGGGATCCAGGCTGAGCCTTAGTTCAGCAGTTCTGACATTCGGGTTGACAACAGCTGATGTGAGTGGTACCTTCTCCACATGCCCTCCCCCAATCCGAGGGGATCGAGTGCCCCAAACAGTTCAGTTTCCTTGCATCTCAAAAATGGTGGTTCTCAATCCTGGTTCTACAGTTCACTCCTGAAAGGGATCAAACAAACAGACAAACAGAAAACCCAAAAAACAAAACCCCAGAGGAATGCCCAGTGCACACCCCAGGGGAATTAAATTCAAATCTGGGGGAGGAGGGACCCTGGCATCCATCTTACCTGGCATATAGGTGATCACCAGCATCGCCGTCGTCCTCAGTCACTGCTCTGAAGCGACTCCCATTATGAGCCTGCGGTGTAGACGGAACTCACAGATGTTGAGCCGGAATCATAATATCTCATGATTGGGCTATTTGTAAATTGCTCTGTGTTTAGTGACTGCTGTACTGAATAATTTATTGAATTATTATAAGGTTCAGAATAAAGCATTTGATGTTGATTTATTATCTACTCTACACAGAGTGGTTAAATGCCTGTTGAATTTGCTGTGGCAGAAATGATGGGAGACAAGGAAGCGTCAGCACACCCAGGCGCCCTGAGCTTTCCTCCCTTCGGCCTGCAAGGGCATGGTTAATCTGGCGGTCAGAGGAGGGCAGGTCTCCAGGAAGGGTGGTCCACGTTGGGGGGGTGGGGAGCATGTGTCAGGGAGGGGCTGCTGGGCTGTCCTGGAGCTGGGGTACATTTTAGCCCTCTTCTGGCTCAGGGGGTGGGTGGTTCCCTAATAGTGATCCTAAGCCGGACACCAGGATAGCTCTGGGGCAATTCTATTCTGTATCACCGCCTTCTGCTAGGCTTCCTGAAATGCCTTTGGGTCACTGGGCTGTTGACTTGCCATCAGCCAAACTGTATTAAGGAGTCTTGGGGCAAAAATTGGTGTCCTTGCTGTCATTCCTCAGGCCCTTTGCTTGCACAAAAGGTAATTCTCATGGGCAACCTGAAAACGCCCAGCACGGCCATTGGGTCCCGGTGATACCTTGGCTTTCTCAAAGCAAGGCTGGGAGTCAGTGCCATGACTCGGTTTCCCTCCTGTTCTCTTCAGCTCTGGACCCTTACTGTTCACCCAGAGACCTCTTTTTACCATCTCTGAGTCCCCTTTTCCGCCAACCCACAGCATGTGCTCTGGACTGGATTGTATCCCTGCAAAATTCACGTGCCAAAGCCCTAACCCCCAACATGACTGATTTTGGAGCTGGGCTTTTGAGAGGCAATTAATGTTGCAGGAGGCCGTAAGGGTGGGCCCTAACCCAATAGGGTTAGCATCCCTACAGGGCGAGGAAGACCTCTGTCTCTCTATCTCTGTTTCTCTCCCCACCATGTCAGGACACATGGGGAGGGTGGCCATCCATATGCCAGGAGCACGGCCCTCATCAGATCCTGACCCCATGGGCACCGTGATCTCCGGCTCATGACCTCAGGAACCAGGAGGAAGGGATCTCTGCTGTGCCGGTCGCCCAGCTGTGGCATTCTGTGAAGTAGCACATCCCGCTGTGTTCTGGGCAGTGCTGGAAATGCTTTCTTACACATCCTTTCTTATTTTCCTGTATGTTTGTGCCTTTATTTCCTTTATTTATTTATTACCTTTATATTTCCCTAAGGCCCTAGGTATCCGAAATGTAAAAGCCAGGAAGTTAGTCCAGCTTCTTCTTGCTTCCCAGATATGCTGAGAGCTGGACAGTGTCCACCTGGCATGCTGACTGCTGTCCCCAGGGGCTGGGCTTTATGTCATGTCTTGAAGTCCTTGGATGAGCTGGGCCTTTGTCTTCCAGACATAATATAGCTGTATCCCAGAAGCCACTCCCCAGGAGACAGGAAGTGTTGTGTTTATTAAATGCCAAAAAGTTCCCCACCTGCTTTTTTCCTCCCTTTCTTTCCTCTCCTCCCTTCCCTTCCCTTCTCTTCTCTTCCCTTCTCTTCTCTTCTCTTCTCTTCTCTTCTCTTCTCTTCTCTTCTCTTTTCTTAACAAATTTGTGAAGCTCAGAACAAGGTCTCATTCTCTTCTTATGAGACTTAAACTTTTCTCACGGAAGTACAGTTACTGTTGGACTGGGGCATGAAATGTGAGGTGGTGGAGGCATGATCCATCAGGTCAGAAGGATTTGTTTTTGTGTACGTGATGGCGTGGAGTCCCACTCTGCAATCCCCTGTTCAAGCGCTTAGCATCCAGCGGCTTTTATCGACATAAAAACACAACGTCGTCTTCCATCTGGGGTGCCAGAACAAGATACCACAGATGGGGGAACTTCCAAACAAGAGGCATTTGCTTCTCACAGTTCTGGAGGTTTGGAGTCCAGGATCAAGGCACCTGCAGACTTCGCGTCTGCGTGAGGCTGGATTCTTGGCTCAGAGACATCTTCTCACTGTGTCCTCACGTCAAGGGAAGGGGAGGGAGCTCTCTGCGGTCTCTTTTGTAAGGGCACCAGTCCCTGCCACGTGCTCACTTCTACCTTTTGACGTCCATCCAGTGGCAGCAACCAATGGCAAATCCTCCCAGCTGCCGAAGCCTGCGGGGACTAACTGCAGTAGCCCTCTCTTTCTTGTTGACATGTGAAGGATAACTAATGCCGTATGCTCAGACTGACCAATGAGCACTGGCTCACACATGAACTACCCCAACAACTGACACATCGATCTAGTCAAGGTCTTGGCTGCAGAGTATGTGTTTGCCACCAGCAAGTGCCTCACCATTTGTTACTGTGGCATGTGATGAAATGCTGGGGGCGGATGAGTTGTTAAATGCCTCTTGATATCCCCCCAACATTGAGCTAGGTTTAATAGATATGCGTAGATATAAAGACACATCAGTATTTTTCTAATTCTATTCAGAGCCTGACCATCATCACCATGATCATCACCATCATCACCATCACCATCATCACCATCACCATCACCATCATCATCACTATCACTATCACCATCACCATCATCACTATCACCACCATCACCATCACCACCATCACTATCACCATTATCACCATCATCATCATCACTATCACCATCATCAACATCACCATCATCAGCATTACCATCACCATCATCATATCACAATGTCACCATCACTGTCACCACATAATCAACCTCCCCATCACCATCACATCACCATCATCATCACCATCACCATCATCACTATCATCATCATCACTATCATCATCACCATCATCACCATCACCATCATCACCATCACCATCATCATCATCACCATCACCATCATCACCATCATCACCATCACTATCACCATCACCATCATCACCATCATCACCATCACCATCATCACCGTCACCACCATCACTGTCACCATCATTGCAAACGAGGATCTTTGTGCCAGGTCTGGTCTAAAGATATATTTATTTGGCCTTCCTAGTGATTTTAAGAAAATTCAAATTAGTTGTCAATGTTTAATAATCAGGACCTTTCAATTTTAAAAAGAATGGATGCCTTGTGGGGGGTGATTCAGAATAGCTATCGGTACTGGGCGTATGTTCTTCCCAGAACAACAGGCAAGAGCTAGGTGGGAGCAGCCCCATGAGTCATGGCGTGCCTTCTTCAGTTAGCCGCAGCCCCCAACACTGCTGGTTTCCTTAAGCAGGTCACACTCCTCACTCTGTGCTTGCCCTTTATAGTGTCTGAAAGAGATCTCATCCCCAGTACTATAGATCATACGTATCACAAGCTACAGAGGGCTAATAAGCATGCTAAAATTACTTGGTGTCACGGGCTTTCATCTCTTTCTAAGGGAAACCTCCCCCCCTCTCTATTTGTAGCTTAAGATGACTATTCATGCCTTCATCTACTTTCTGTAATGCTGGAAAATTCAATTGACATGTCTCCTGTCACCTCATCACGCAGCAATCTTTGCAAATTAGCCCTCTGGCAGATAGAGCCTCAGCTACAAAGATCTGCCCAAGCTGCCTCTCAACAGCTAGATGGGGTGTTCAAAGAATAAATAACAGAGGGGCACTAGCTACCAGCAAGTGTTTAAACACAACGGTGTAATCTTATGATTGTATTCTCAAGCATGCTAGTGAAGATTAGTGTTTCATCAACTAATTCCTTCAGTTTCCTGTGTAACTCACATCGCCGGACTCATTCAGAACTGGGAAGATAGCAAAACTAGTACCTGAATTTAAAAAAACAACATGGGGGCACCTGGGTGGCTCATTCGGCAAAGCGTCTGCCTTTGGCTTAGGTCATGATCTCAAGGTCCTGGGATGGAGCCCTGAGTGGGGCTACCCGCTCAGTAGGGAGCCTGCTTCTCCCTCTCCCTATGCCCCTCCCTGCTTGTTCTCTTTCTCTCCTCATCAAATAAATAAATAAATAAACAAATAAATTAAAAAAAAAATAAACAACAGATATTTTTATTAAGTTCAATTTTTATTTTTATTTTTGCGGGGGGGAATTGGAGGGGAAGATGAATCATGAGAGTCTGTGGACTCTGAACAACAATCTGAGGGCTTTGGAGGGGTGGGGGTGGGAGTTTGGGTGAGCCTGGTGGTGGCTATTAAGGAGGGCACAGATTGCATGGAGCACTTGGTGTGGTGCATAAGCAATGAATTCTGGAACACTGAAAAGAAATTTAAAAAATAAATTTAAAAATAAAGATAAAAAAATTAGTTAAAGTTTTAAAAGATGGGTTATTGATTAAGGAGACGAGCCATGAGCATCACTTTTCCCGTCCCCCAGCAGACCTTTGCACAGATACTGTAGCTACACACGACAAGAGGCATGTATCCCCCTGAACTATTTTTTTTTAATTTTTAAATTATTTTATTAAACATTGAAAAGAAGATAAAGTTATATTTCTTTCCTCACAGCATATTATGTAGGATATAATGTCAATTGATAACAGTATTATTTAAGGTAATATATTCATTAAGAAGCAAATATTTAATAAAAAAGCAAACAAAACCTCTATTGCACCTATACATACAAAACATTTGGGAAGTACTTCCTTGAGTTGTTCCATTTGAATCGTGAAGTTTGCCTGATTAGTAACGAGGTGTACAAATGATAACTAAAGAAGGAACATGCTCAAATTCAGTGCATTGTTTCCACCATACTTTGAAATCTATCAAAGACCATACATTCTATTCGAGACATTTTTTCCACTTCTTGGTGACAAAGGCTGTCCAAAGAACTAATGTTTAGCTCTCAATTTACTTTTTTTTTTTTTCAGCATAACAGTATTCATTAGTTTTGCACCACACCCAGTGCTTACTATTAAAATGGTTTCCAGCTGCTTGGAACAAAGGACCAAATGTAATGACTTTTAAAACATTGTGATTTGTGTATCCCAAACAGCCAGAGGATGTACAATCACTAAATGATGCAATAGGGTCTTTGTGCCTTGTTTTCCTGCTGGGCAGACTCACCATCCCAAGAGGCAGCCGCACGTCCCAGCATCACAGCAGTATTCCAGGAGGGAGGGTAAAGAGCACATGCTCTCTGAAACGGCACCTCTTTTTCAAAGGAAAAACGTTTCCTTGGAAGCCTCATACAATTGATTTCTGCTTACATCTTGTTGGCCAGAAATATACACATGTTGTAGCTTCCCAGTCATTTGGTTTTCGTTGGGAAGGGGCACTTGAACGTGCCAACTTGAACACATTGGGCTCTGTTGGCAAGGAGGAAGAGAAGAATGGATTTTGAGTACATCCAACATTGGCCATAGTCATTGACTCAGCATTTTGTTGAATACTCATTTACTGAGAATCTAGAACATATGGGGGTCTGTACCGTTGAGTAAAAGGAACAGTGAAAAGAAAAGAAGGAAAAAGTTAGGGAGGGAGAGATAGTTCCTGCCCCAAAGCATTCTCTCTGTGCTTAGAGAATTACGTATGTAAGTAAGTAACTAATCTATCATAACAATGACTTGGGAAGGTGGTCAGACCTCTGAGTGTGGTGTGCATGTGGTGCACTGAACAATTCTTGGGGCATCATTAGCAAAGTCAAGGTGGGTCCTCTTTGAAGTGTGCAGTGCACAACCTGCACAGATGTCTGAGGCAGCCCTTGTTCCGGTGATGATGACTCAGGGAGATCACGTGCACAAAAATGTAGTTGTGATTGTTGACCATTTTATAGTTGAGAAACCGGAGGCTTCTGGAGATTAGGTGTTGGATAACATAACTAGGGCCACGTCCAGATTGCATCCTGGTGTCATTCCTGGTGAAGTCCATGGTCTCAAACACTGTGTATCACTGCTGTTGGCTGCTGTCTAATCCAGAGTGTATCTGTGATGACCCAGTAACCTTCCCAACTATCAGACTCCCAGGGAGGGGCATCAACTTGAAGATCACAGGTACAGCCAATTCTACTTCTCCCTGATAACAAATATACCCACCTCCTTGTCTGAGAAACTCCAGCCCGTGAAATACTTACCCCACCGCTTTGTGAGATTTCAGTAAATCACCCGTCGTTCCTGAATCCAAAAAGGCAACATTGACTTAAAGTTTATCTTTAATTATATTTAAGTCACAAGGCTTAACAGAATGTATTGACATTTATACCAAGAAATTAATTGACATTGTATGAACCTCAACCAGCAAATGAATTCTTCAGCACCGGACCCTGAGCGCTTGAGGGCTGAAGCGGGATGATGTCTGGATCGTCGGACATGGTGGGGCTTGTTTGCGTGGGAGTTTACCTGCTAAGCCTCCAGAAACAATCCTCTCTTCCGTAAGAGGAATCAACTAAATACATATTTGAATTGTGTTTTGTTGCTGAAGAGAACATCCTAGCCTCTCGGCGCTTCTGTTTGTCACGTCAGAGGGGAGTCGAGAGGACCGTTAGCAGAATTAGCAGTGATTGTCCCTGTCGATTAATAATCCTGTTTGCATTTTCCGATGAATGTAGAGGCTTCTTTCTACCCCAGCAGTTGGGTTGCGTGCTTAAAGAGATGGTGGCCAGATGAAGAGAAATAGCCTTTGCTTATCATTTATTCCAGGACACGGTGGATGGTGTTGTAATTGTAGGGGACCTCGGATGTCTCTTGCAGCTTAGCCGACAGATGTCTGGGGAGGGCAGCCTGACTTTTCGGGCTAGAGACAGTCCTGTGCCCTGTGAGCTCTAGCACTCGCCCTTCGATAAGGCATGAAAACCCTTGTCCAGACACTGAGAATTTCAGTGCAAACTGTCTTCCTTTGACCTATCTGCCTACAGATCCTACCGATGGGGAGTCTGGATGGAGACCCCCTCTTAGTGCATTCTCTTTGAAGACAGGCAAAAACAAAGGGAGTGGCAGATGCACCTCTGAGTTGCCAAGGGAGCAGAAGAAAGCTTTTTCCCATAAAAATTCTCCAGGACTGAGTCTAGGGGGACATGCTGTGCCCGGTACAGTTGTCGGTTGGACCGAGGTGGAAGGAGCCTGTGTGCAGAGCTGGTATTTCAGAGACAGACCTTTGCCTTATCCGCAGAGTGGGGAGAGGGAGATGTGCAGGAATTAACTGTAGGTAACGGGTCTGCTTGCCACCCTTGCCAACCCCACTTGACTCTGAGGGAGTGTGTCCTGCCCCAGTCCCAGGTCGGCCTCCCCCAGAGACACGGAGCTGAAGAGAGAGAGTGACCTGTGTGTGCAGACACGGTGGGATCAGTCTCCAGCCCTCTGCAGCCCCATCGACAGTGCTAATGTGTTGGGGGCATAGGGAATTTTTTGGGTGAAAAACTCCCAAGAAAAGGAACATATACAAAGAACATGACTCTCCATCTCTGAGTATGTTTGGGAAAATGTCGTGAAGTAGTGATGCGCGGGTTAACTTTACTCTTTTTCTCCCTGTGTGTGTCTGCTGTAGAAGTTTCTACCTCATGTGTGGGAGACACTCAGATAGGGGTTGGGGGGCGTGGGGGCAGCTCCGGGACGCGTTCCAGACATTGCACTTTAAATGGGATTTGCTCTTCTTTCCCGTCGCTGCAGGAAGACCTTTGGGGCTTCTGATCCCCATCGCACCCCTCCCCCGCCACCCAAACTCCCTTTTAGTCTGAAATGTTGGAAGCCCTCTAAGGGAGGAAGATTCACACTCTACAAAGGTTCACTTAAAGTCAGTCTGAGTAAAAATAAAGACCGCAGTGACATGGTAGAAATCCCTAAAAATGAGGTTTGATTAGGAACTTACCTTTTACCGATGAAGTGTAGGATAGAGAAAAATCAGGGTTTGTTTTTTTTTTTTAACCTTAAATAAGCAACAGTTATCATTAGACTGACGGCTTTATTCTCGGGTAAAGATGGAAATCAGTATTGACTGGGTGCATGAGGTCATCTTTCAGGAAAAAAAAAAAACACCTCCCATTTTGGTGGTTTTGAAAAAGTAATCTAGATTTTCAGGGAATTTTCTCAGAGGTGTATCTCGTGCTTCTGTAAGTGTCTGCCCGTGTTTTTGAAGCGCCCGACTTGTCATTGTGTTTGTTAATTTTCCCTTTCAAACACTAACAGGTTTGTCAGTCATCTCGTGCCTGAATCAAAGGACGCCAGCAGCGTTCTCCCGGATTCCACTCGCGGATTTTATTAGCTATGACATCTTTTAAAAGATGTGACCTATCCCCGCGCCATGGGTCGTGTGGTATGGCGTGTTGTCATGTTTTGTATACAGCCGGCAGTCCCCGACGGTGTGTGTGACAGATGCTTGCGATACAAACGTTAAGTGAGGAGAGATTGTTGCATTATGGCCCCTTCATGTTACAGTACCCTTATTTCAATACAGGAAACCCTGACATTTATGCCGGGGTCTTCCCTGCCATCAGTGTTTCCGTGGACCTCTTCTTGTGACAGGGGAAGCCGGGCTGTTTGGATCAGCAGCTCTGTGGCTCTGGGGAGCCGTGAGTGCATCTGCGGCGAGTCTGTTTCCCTGCAAAGCTGGGGTGGGATGGGGAGCCGGAGGGCATGGTCTTGGGGCCGGAAGACTGTGACCGCCAGCTGGATGGAGCAGAAGCTCCTGGGTACACCCCGGGCGTCAGCCCTGCACGTTCCCCCGCAGCCCACAAGCTCCTGTGTGTCTCTCCTGCAGCCCTGTTTCTTTGGTTTCTGCCCCTCTACCCACATCCTCTCTGGTCCGCTTCTGGTCCATTCTCAACCCTCCAACCGCAGCGATGTCTTCAAGCCACTGACCTTTGCTGGAAGCAGTTTGGTGGACTCACAGTTAGCAGCAAAGGACCCAGGGCTGTTTCAGCAGGCGGGGATGTCCCGATGGGCCCCAGGATGCTCTGAGGACAGAGCATCATTCAGGTTTCCAGACAAGGGCGGATTCATTCGTGGACTGACTCCTTGGCCCCTGGAGCCCCCGATTTGAGACCCCAGCTGTGAGCCTCCCCAGGGCGGAGCTCCGTGCTGACACACAGGCTCCATGGGCCACCTTTGTCATCAGAACAAGTTAGAACAAAGCTAAGTTTGCACAGTGGGAAGCATCCAGGGGAGGGTCAGGAATCGCTTGACCAGGAAGACGGCAGCCACGCTCCATCCCTTCTGGGGCTGATCGCAGCCTTTCGCGACCTCCACCCCTCTGTGGACTGACTTGGAGAGTCTTCCTTCCCCGTTCCTGTTGCAAACCCACCCAGCATCCCCCAGTCAGGAGCCCCAAGCTGGATGGTCAGAGAGGGGAGGGGCGTCCTCACACGTTTCGGGAGGGCCTTTCCCACTTTCCCTGGTGGAAGGAGCACGTCTTCACTGTCCCCTCCCCTCCTCCCCTTCAGAAGCACCCCGTGCCTCGGCCGGCATCCCCATGCCTCTTCTCTCTACCCCCACCTCCGTCCCCGCTGACCCGACACTCAGACCCTTACCCGGAGAAGGTCAGTGCTGAAAGGAGAGGGTGTGGCCGACAGGAAGAGGGGACATGAGCAGTTCTGAGAAGAGCCCCACCTGGTTCGGAGAGGGACGCCCTGGAGGTCTTGGCCACACAGCAGGTCTGTGGGATCTTTAGAGAGCACAGGGCGTGATTTGGCTCTTGCAACCACTGGGGTCTGCCACTGGGACTTAGAGGGCAGGTGTCCTGGGGTTGGTGGGGCGTCCCCGCCAAGGCATCATTGCCCATGACCTGACCTTCACACGTTCACTAGACATTTCTGTAGGAGTCACCACGCATCTCAAAGAATGTCACTTTTGTCTTCATTTTTTTTCCCATTCTGACAATTCATAACTTGGCTTAGTCTATTTTTCCTAGTTCAATTAAGATTCTCTTGTACTTTGTTATTATACAATAAATCCCGTCTATGAATTCTTATTCTAATGGCAGCTTGTTTCCCAGACCGTGCATACACCTCTTTCATTTTCCTCTTCTTCTTACACAGAACACTCTCAGATCAACACTTAAACCCAAATGTCTTCACTTTCAGTGGGAATAAATATTTGACTACCTCATAATGTCATCTACGGAAAATATTCCCAAGCATTTACCCACTGATGAGATAAATGTTCTTTTATTATTTTTAGAGTTTTAAGTTGAGTTGCCATTTCTCCAGTGATAAAAGGCAGACATTGGCAAACCTTTCCTGTAAGGGGTGAGATAGTAAAAAATTTAGCCTTTGTAGGCCCTATACTTTCCATGCTACATGTCCTTTTTTTCTTTATTAGCAAAATTTGGAAATATAAAAACCCTTTTAGTCCAGGCTTCGTGCATAGACAAACTGTAGTTTGCTGCCTCGAAAAGAGAACATCACATGTGAGCCAGAACGCCTGGCCCGGTCTCCCTCTGCCCGTCCTTCCGCTGCGCCCCACACCTTAATTCCTGGGGGCTCCAGCCTCCCTGGTTTCCTGCAACGCATCCTTTCCCTCCAAGCACAGGACACTGGTATGTGCAGTTCCTGGTTCCTGGGACTCCGAGTTCCTCCCCATCCTCCCTAGGGAGCGTAGTGCAAGCCTTGCCTTCCCGAGGGAATCGGCCTTAGCTCCTTGACCGCACCAGGGTCCTCGAAAGTCTCATGGTGCATCTGCTTTTCGTGCTTCTCATCTTTGCTTATAGTTGCCAATTTACACTGGTTGGTATGATCATTTATTTAGTCTTGATCTTCCCCACTAGACCGTGTGATCCTACAGGAGCAAAGGCCTTGAGCAGTGTGCTCTTGGGGGGCTTGGAAGGAGCCTGCTTGATGGCCTTCACCAGTTTCCATGGTGCGGAGACTCCCAGATCTGCCAGCCTCCAGCTACCGAAATGCCGTCCCTGCTCGTGGAGGTGGGAAGAGCCCGCTTGCGATCTTGATGTTTGAAAGCCCACCTTTGCAGGGGTGTCTCCACCCCCCAACACGGCATCCAGCACATAACAGGAATCGGGGGGACGTCCCCGACCGGGTGGGTGAACCAAGGACGGCCTGGGAACAGGGACTCACGAAGTAAAAGGAGGAAAGGGAGCACGCCTGCGTCCGAGCGACGGCGTCCCCCTCTCGCTCCCAGAGTAATTCTGGCTCCCAGGCCTCGGAGGATCGTAAGGTGGAAATAGAGGGCACGAGGAGACAAATTTATGGTGACAAAAATCTCATTATGAAGTACATACATTAAAGGGATCGTGCATATTTTACTTCCTAATGAAAGGTTTTTATTCTGAAAATGCTAATGAAAAAGTTAGGGGAAAAGACGTCAGTGATGCAGAACTGGAATACTGGGATCATGTCTGAAAAGAAGCCATTTGTCGGAGTAATATCCTCATTTTAATCTTGAAAATGAGCTGTGCAGGGGGGCGAGGGAGGGAGGCTCCTGCGTTTGGGAGACATCGGGGGACCCAGGTCCAGGTCTGCCGTGGATCGCCAGAGCGCCATGGCGGATGACGGTTGCCTCGCTCTGGAGGCCTCTGAGTGGAGCCAGCAGTGCTGAGGACCCCGAGTGACAGTCCCTTTGTGCCCACCGCCCGCTCATTGCTCCTTTCTCTTTCGTTGCCTGAACCCCTGACCTATCAGTTGCCTTTGGTGTCCTTCTTGCTTTAAAAACTCTTCAGTTTCCTTAGAAGCAGGTCATGAGGCAAGGACTTCTATGCTAGGGATGCGTGAAGAAAGTGTCCCAGGAGAGGCTGACGAGACCAGGGAAAGGGGAAGGGACAGGGAAGAGCCCAGGCATGTGAAGGGTGGCTCCAGCCTGACCCCTTGGGGGGGGCACTCTGGGCTGCACCCACCCAGCTGGAGGCGAGGCAGCTGGGCTGTCACCTCCAAGCCTCACCAGTCTCTGCCTGAGCACGCCCTCCCAGGGACGGAGACCCTCGGCACTTTGATCTCTTTGCACTGTGGGCTAGGTGGTTTTGGAAGCTTGAGAAAGAAAGCATCCATGGGCAGTCACAGGTAACGTGATTAGGAACAGAAGCACTCCCAAGCCAGAGGCGAGGTGTATAGACACGACGCTGGTGATGTGAGGAGATGGTCTCTGCCCAGTGGTAGGTGACTGTCCTTCACACGACCTCTAGGGAGCATTCTGAGTTGTCTGGAGCACATCTCAGACTACTTTCCAAGTTCACACTAGCCTCGCCTCCTCCTGGCTTTCCTTTTGTTCCCGGAAATTTTACCCATTTATCTTTGAGTACACCATCTGGGAAAGCCTATTTGGAAATGGAATTTCACTCTGTGCTTTCTCCCCATCCCTCCGCCCCACCCCACACACCCTACCAGCTTCCCCGCAACACTCACACTCGCCCTGGGAGCCAGTCGCCCATGTGGGCGGTGCAGAGTGAGGTTCGATCATTGGCATTCTTTTCAAGGACCGACCATAACATGTTGGTTTTCTAATCTGGAAGGAAAAAAATGCAGGTAGCTCTGAAATGCTCAGTTCTAGATGGTTCTCATATGAGCAACCACATCTACGGGGTTTCTTATCCCTCCAATGGATGGTAGGCTCTCCTAGCTGAAGCTCTAGCTTCCACGTTTCTGCTTTGTTTTGTGGATACATCATAGGACTAAAAGCATTGGCCGAGGACCCTACAGGCAGCCTGATATCAAAGTACCTTTTTACAGACATGCCCCGGCTTTGCTTGTCCTGAATTTATTAGAGGTATTGGATCCTGAACTCAGTTTCCACTGGGGGACGGGAAGTTGCTCTCCTCTGTCTTCATTGCTATTAACAAGCCTGTCACCCCCAAGTAAGTGGTGGGGGCGTAATCCCACACATATCCAGAGTGCCTCTTCTGCATCCATGTCTCCTGCCTCCTGCCCCTGTTAGCTGGGTGAGCCTCGCCGAACCCAGGTTCTCATCTACAAACTGGCAGTTGATCACAGTTACTTACTGTGACACAGTGAGAATTTTATGCAGGCATGAGACCTAAAAAGCCCTTAAAAACAGTGTTTGGCACATTCAGAGTACTTGATAAAGGCTTGGCTGTTGCCTCGTCTGGAAAAAGAGGTACAGTCTTAAAGTAAGACTTTTGAAAAAAAAAAAAAATGATGTCCTTTTTGGCCTTGGGATCTGCTGAGATGGTCTTGTGGGGCCTCAAGTCTCATCTCCTTCCCTGGGTTCCTGCGCCGTGGCCCTAAGCGTGGTGGTCTCTGTGCCTGAGAACCTTGTGTGCATTTCCCTTGAATTTCGCCAACCCTGGGACTGTGTCATGCGGTCCGCAGCCATGCCTTTGCCCGTTTGAAGGACCCCTTTCAGGTGAAAAGCTGCAGAGCCTGAACCCAAGGCACAAAAACGTCCAGGCAAGGGAAGGGTGTTAAGGAATGGGAAGAGCTCTCTGAACCAGGAAGGTGGTCTTCCTCTCTGTAAGGACAGGCTACAGGAAGGTTCTTACCAGCTGCAAGCTAGAGAGGGCAGAGATGTGGTTTCTTGGCTTGTTGCTGCTGGTAGGGCTCATGCCCAGAAGGCTGGCAGGTCCCCAAGTTGGATGGAACCCTGAGCCACTCTGTGCAAACCCTGCCCCACTCAAGAGGACTGCCTTCTTAGAGGAGTCTCATACCCGGAGCCCATCCTACTGCTCATTGTTTGACTGGCCTAGGGGGCAGGAGATATGGAGCAGACTGGAGGGGTAGGGCTGCACCCAGGGCCATCAGAAGTGGCGTCTGGACACATCAGTCTTCTCCAGCCCGGGCCTCCCGGGCTGGAATTCTGTCCTGTCCCTCCTCACTGTGTGCTTACGGGCATCTGGAACCTTCTACGCAGCTCACCTGTGCCTTCACCTCCCAAACCCGCCAACACCGTAGGTTTCTAATACCTTCATATCCAGAATACCTCCCAGAGCACCAAGGTCCACATAATTAAGCCTGTATAAACCTGAATCAGTTGTCCTTGGTCCTGAATCCGGTTGGCCTGGATATACAAAGAGACAGGCAGGTGGAAGCAAGGAACAAACGGAGAGAAAGAATCAGAGACGGTGCCGGGCCTCACTCTGGGGTACCCGGGAAGCTGTGGGACTGGTGCGTGCTCACTGGTTAATTTATAAAGTGCCCCCCCCCTCCCTGCAATTCCAGCGCGTGGGCGCGGAGCAAACCACAGCTGTCAGCAGACACACTGTATAAACGTTTACTTGACCTGCCATGTCCGTGTCCTCTAACAGCGTAGATGCCATTCTGACGGACGCCAGGCGTTTAAACTCTGTGCTAGACACATCTTGGAACAAGTAAGCACAGCCGCTCTTCAGGACCCTTGCGGTTCAATCCACAAGCTACAAAGGTGCTGTTCTTCGCTTTACAGTCAAACACGGAGACATGATAAATATCGACAAATAATATGCAAACTTTCTGGAATCCTGCACACACGAATCATTTGCAAAGAGGTATTACAGTTCAAATTTCCACTGACCTAAGTCGCACGTGATGGGCTGTTCCAAAGCTCGATCCCCAGAATTTACGAAGGAAGTGACCAGGAATGCGCTCCACGGCCCCGCCGTGTCCCAGCCTCCTGGAAGCCCACGCAAGCTGGAGACTCGTTGAAGGAAAACACGCACTGGCACACAGTGTCGGGATCCACAAGCCTGCTCTGGTCCCCAGGTTAAGAATTCCCAATGCAGAGAGCTTTCATCACCACATCAAAGAGAGGAGAGTGAGCTCGAAGGCGACTGTGTTTTCTTACCCATCTTGGCCAGGCAAGGGATCTGTAGGGAAAGAGAAAATGAACTTTAGAGAAAACCTGGCACGGTCACTGAAGGAGTAAAACTCGATGAAATAATTTGAGCCCTTTTAAAATTAAAGTTGTTGTTTTTATGGCTATAGCTCTAGCAGAGTGGGAAGAATTTAAATCCATGGAGGGACTGGCAAATGCATTCCCGATAGAGCGAACTCCGTGAGCAAACAAATGGGCCGGGGCCACACAAAAAGGTCCAGTATTGCAGTGGAGCGAGGGCTGCTGGGTTTTGCTGGAGGTGAGGGCACCTCAGCAGACACCGGAGGACAGAGAGCCGTGTAGACAGTAGGGTCAGGTTTCTGCCGTGTGGGCATCCCCCTAATGCCTCAGCTCTGGGGTTGAGTTCCTGAACTTAACATTGCCTCCCCTGTTCTGTGAGTCTCCCTCTCCTGGTGACCAGACAGAGAAGGTGGGGCTCAGTACGGCCGAAAGAAGGCCTTGCCTTCTCCTGAATCCTGAACAGGGAGGAGATGCCAGAGTTCTTGCGAGCTCCCAAACCAAGAAGGTGTGCGCCAGCACCCTGATCTCAGCATTCCTCTACCTGTGGGAACCCCGCAGGGAGGCTCCACAGAGACAGCGGCCAACTCTTCCCGCAGCCCCCGATTCTCAGAGCTAAGCTGCGTTCTCTTAGAGGGGCTCTCAGAGAGAGCGGGTCCCGTGGGATTTAAACACCAGCTGTCCTGTTCTTCCTGATCCGTGTTCACCGTGCGCGGCAACTACCCCTGCTCCGTGCCAGAGACGTTTCTGTGCAGAAAGTCAGGCTCTCTGATGCAGTCAGGGCTTCTTGCTTCCCTGGGACAGTCCCCCGATGTCACGCCTTGTTCTCCCCGCCCCACTCCATTCCTTTTCCTCCTCCTCTTCCCCTTCCTCGCCCCCCCCCTTCGTTAGCGCTCCCCCCTCATCCTTTCCTTCGAGGAGAAAGCGCCCTGGGAGCCCCGCCATCCGTCTCTGAGCGTCTTACGGGTCCCACGGTGTGCTGAGCAGGTTTTGGGAGCTCTGTGTGCATGAAAGGCCAGACCCTGCGGTCCGGAGCGCCAGATGTCAGCGACCACCCTGCAGTTAGTTACGTGACATTTGAATCTGGTACGGGGGACGCTTGGGCCACGGAGGCTCGGAAAGCGTGTCCCCTAGCTGCCTCCTCTGCTCCTCCCACCCGTGTGCGCCTTCCTCCCGTCCTCAGGGCGCGGCTGGGCCCACGTGGGCCTTTTCCCCACATCCATTATGGAGGAGCAGACATCTCGTAAAAGGGGACCCTGAAGAAGCAGAAGCAGAATGATTTAATTAAACTAACATAAATCGCTACAAAAATCATCCTGATAATCTCACTTGGGGGCGTTTCCAGATGCGTGTTTATAGGAAAAACCAGAATGTCCAAAAACTCACCATTGCTACAGCGGCTCCAGTCGGCAGGTGACATCTGGCTGCTTCCGCGCATGCGTCCGGGGCCTCACTGTCCCGTCCATGCCTCGCCTCTGTGCCTCTGCAGCTCTGTCTCACCAGCGCCGGGTAGCAGAGCCACGTCGCCCTCAGACACCTTTAAAATTGCAGGCACCCCATTTGAACGGACTACTGACGATGGCTTTGGAAGATCTAACATAAGCAGCATGTAGATTTCAGGGAGTGGGAAAGAATCCTGATCTCCTAGATGGATCGAGGCGAGGAAAGCATTTAGGAAAGGTAGTCAGCACTTTTCATAACCGGCCGCAAGCACCTGCCCTGGGGAGCCGAGCAGCCCACAAAACCGGGAGAGCTGGTGTCTAAGACCAGCCAGTGCCACAGATCAGGTTGGAGATGGTGTGGGCTTTGTTTTGTTTTGTTTGTTTGTCTGTCTATTTGATGTTGCATCTCTGAAAGCTCTTTCCAGGGATGAAAGGGACACACACGGACGCTCACAGAGACACACGTAGAAATGGCAGGTGTTACCCATTGTCTGCCCGCCACACCCCCATCACTCAAAGTTGTTCCTCTCTGCTTCTCTCCAGTGTGGATGGAGCCTCCTACGAAGTCATGCAGATCGATGTGGAAATAGAGGAGCCCAGTGACCCACCGGCCACACAGCTTGTCACATGGCAGGTGGAATATCCAGGGGACATCACCTCTGACTTGGGCGTATCCAAGATCTACGTGAGCCACAAGGACGTGATGGGTGTCATACCGCTGGCCATGGTAAGAATGTCCCTGCCTTGCGTGGTCCGTACGGAATCCGAGGGAAAGGGAAGGGTCCGCACTGCCCCAGCTTGGGTGGGGGCATGTCAGTGAGCCGAGGACCAGGGTCGGGGGCACCGGAAGCTGAAGTCTGCTACAGGACTTCAAACAAGGCTACTACAGAGACCACAAAAATATGTTGTGTTTTCAGAATATTATTTAGGAAGGCATCAAGCTCCAGGGGTTAGAGTTGGACCTTCTGTGCTATGAAAATTACCGATCATTTAATAGCTGTGTTTCTGTCATACATTGTGGACTTTAAGGATCTCAGATACATACACCTGCAGAAACCAAAGAGATTATGTCCGTGAGTGATGTGGCAGGAGACGTGGCCGGGACGCCTGCCCGGTCCTAAGTCTGCAGCTAGTACTTACCGTGTAGGAGAGCCGACGTGGCAAGCCGCGTTCTCGGTTCTTAAGATCTACCAATTTCCCAGGGAAGCCATAAATATAGTTCGAATGTGCAACGTCAGCCTGGTCGTGTTGGCAGCTAATTAGAAGCAAACGAAACACTCTGTAGGAAAGCGTTCCTATATTCATTCACAGGGCGTCTGTTTACAGCTTGGGAGAGACCCAAGACTCGGTCTGCATGTGCCCTCTAGGACTTGTGGAACAGGGACGGGCTTTCATCCGTGAAGGGCCGAGCCTTGTTTGTCCTGCGGTGCCTGTGGGGAGACCTGTCATCCACGTCCCCGAAAAAACACGCCGATGCCCCATAGAGCTCTACCTGTCCTCAGGCTCTTCAGCAGCCCCTATGAAGGAAGATGCATTTTTTAAATGGGAATTTTCATGGCACCAAAGCGTGGGCATGTCTGTCTGCTATGAAAGTACTTTCCTGTCAGAAATGAAGCGCGAGTTGACCTACCCATTGACTGCCCAGTGTCTTCTCTGCACCGTCTGTTGGGAGATATCGGCGAGTGTTGTTATGGAGTGCAGACGGAACCCCAGGAATCAATCTTTCAATAAAAGGTAGCGTGGACAGTTGCCTGGTGACAGCAAGTTAGTTATTGTGTGGCTCATCAGGAGTCGGGAAGGGGTTCGGGGTGCTGTCGGTAAGGGCTCCTGTTAACGACTTCTTTTGTTCGGAAGTCATCGAGCCTCCCCGGGTGCCTCATTGCACGCGTGACGGTAGCATTCCTTCAGTTAGGCTCTTTGTGAGTGGTTTCTATTAGTGGGGATGGCAAGACCATTTGTCTTGAATAAGGAACTACTTGAATTCGCTCCTTTTCAGCACCTTTGGTAGGATGGGCTGTTCGCAAGGCTCAGAATAGCTTCGGTGGCTTTGCTCGGCATAAGTTAACCTCCTGTTGTTTGCCACACTCAGCAATTCCCCTGCCTTGTGGGTCCCTGACGCTCCCATCACTTCTCCCAAACCCTACGTGAATCCCCACTCCAACAAGGTGCCTCTCCCTCCTCCTGTGGTCTCTGACCATTCTCATCTGAGCTTGGCCATCTAGCTATGATGTAGCGCTGTACGAGTGTGTCAATCTTAGCCAATACCTTGCCGGCCCTTCCACAAAATCGGAAATTGCATTTGGTGGAAAGCAAGAGAGCTCCTCAACCGACTCAGTCTACCTTAGCCCAGCCAGTGGGGGCTTAAATACGTCTGTGTTTCCCTTTTCACGTACAGGGGCTCCTCAGACTGCTGGTGTGGTTTTGGTAGGGTGCCCCTTGTGCCATCGGAGACCCAGGCTTTAGTTTGAGGGCACGAATTCCATGCTTATGGTCCAAGATGGGTGCTGGAGTGCCGGCCAACTTACCCATATCCTGTAGACCGGAAAAAGTAAGAAATGCACAAGCTCAAGGATGAGCTTTTCAAGAAGCAAGGATCCAGCATAATATTTCTGGTTACATCCATTTGGCCAGACCTAGGTGAAAGGGAAGCTGGTTAATCTTTATGTTAGCATGGCTCGTTGCTTAGACCCTGTTTCAAGGAAACAAAAAGGAAATAATTATTTCAAGGCAATGTACATAAACTCTTAGGAATAAATCCAAATCAAAGGATATGAATCAATGGGTATATGCAATTTTGTAATTTTTAAAAATAGTAGTCTCCAAACTGCCTTCTGGCAGGTTTAACCTATTTAATTCTGCCGGCTGCACGTGAGGACACCCATTTCCCTGCAACTTTACAAACGTAGGATACTGAAATTTTAAAATAGGCACTTTATCTGGCAGAAACAATACTTTATTATTGCCTTAATTTGCCCTTTTTTGGCTCCATTTGTAAATCTTCTCTCTCCTTTTTTTAAAAAAAAAGATTTTGTTTATTTGCACGTGCATGCGAGAGAGAGAGAGCGTGAGCACACAAATGAGGAAAGGTGCAGAGGAAGAGAGAGAAGCAGACTCCCCACTGAGCAGGGAGCAGGGGTTCCGTCCCAGGACCCTGAGATCATGACCTGAGTTGAAGGCAGACGCTTGACCAACGGAGCCACCCACGCGCTCCCATTTGTAAATTTTCTTACTGAACATTTATTCTTACCCATTTCCTTTCCCTCTTGGGAATTCCATTTCTTGTTACTCTGTCAATGAAAAACCTTTTCAATTGTGGTAAAGACATGTAACATGAAATATGCCATCTTAGTCATTTTCAACTGTAGGGTTCATTAGTGTTAAATATTTTCACCTGATGATGGAACAGATCCCCAGAACTTCCTCATCCCACAACCCTGAAACCCTACCCACTAAACACTAATTCCTCCTCCTACCCCAGCCCAGCCCGTGGACACCACTTTCTTCTGTTTCTACATATTAGTGATGCCAGCCTTTCCACTGGCATGTTCTTACAAATATTCTTCCCAATTTTCCCTGTGCTTTCTAATCTCACAGATCATATATTTTAACAAGCAGAAGCTCAGGGGTGCTTGTTTAATTTTCATGCACTCAAATCCACTTATCTTTTCCATAATGGAAGTCCCCCTCTCCCCCTAATTACGACCAAGAGGAAGAAGATGCCTGTTTAATTGTTCTTGTAAAATCCCAGAAATTCAAATACCCTCAGACAGCACATTTGAATAGGTAGAATTGTCATTTTGAGAAGATAAAGCTGGAGGTAAAATGCACTTGTGACACCTTCTACTATTATGAAGGATTTGAGATCAGTTTGGAGGAGGCTCATGGCCCCTCCGTTCTGTGTGTGACTTATAGAATTCCATGCAGGAAAGCTTTGAAATGAGATGCAGTTAAGCACCAACATTCAGAGCTAATTTCCCAGAAGACATTTATTTCCTCCTCAATATTTTGCCCATTTTTCCCTGATGTCTACAGCCATAAAACCTTTTTTTAAAAAATCCATTCATGTACTTCTACTTTTATTACATTCTTTTTTTTGTTTGTTTGTTTGTTTTCCCTGCTCAGGAAATGATGCCTTACCATCTTGTAGGTAAATATATTCTTGTCCTTAGGGAGGAAAATATGAGGAGAGTGTCATTAAATGTGCATTAACGTTAATCTAATTAGTGCACATCTGTAACTGTGTGTCAGGGTCTGATTCTGGAAGGCGGCGGTTGCACGTCTTAGAAGAGCTGGAACATTCTGGGCTGGGGCTCAGGGTTAGCCCCAGTTGCTCAGAGCTCTTCAGTCTGGGGTTTGGGTAAAACAAGTGTTTTGAGCTTCTGCCAGGATTCAGATAATGACACTGATATTTATCCGTGGGAATGCTGTACCAGCTAGTCCTTGAAAACATTAACATGTGCTCTTCATTTTAAACTGAGACTAAATATGTTTTCAATCCTGTTGGGTGTGGCTGTTGGGGTACTGTGGCTGCTGGTGTACTGTGGCTATTGGGGTACTGTGGTTGTTGGGGTACTGTGGCTGCTGGGGTACTGTGGCTGCTGGTGTACTGTGGCTGTTGGGGTACTGTGGTTGTTGGAGTACTGTGGCTGGGGTACTGCAGTTGCTGGGGTACTGTGGCTCTGGGGTAGGCGGGAGACTGCAGTGCTGCTCTAAGTCTGGGGCATGCAGGTGGGTGATGCCACTCTTCTGAGGATGGTAGCAATGCGCCTCCACCCCTCTTGGGCTCCTGATGAGGTTCCCACTTCACCAAGTTTTTCAGCCTGGACCAGCAGTCTTTGCCATCAGAACTGGAGTGGGACTTTAAATAGAAAGTATCAGGGGGTACAGTCCAGATGGACGATTGTGATTCCAGAAAATGATCAGAAGATTCCTGTCCTAATGGACGATTTGGTGCTGGTGACATTCTGTAACATTTGCAATGATGTGAGGTCTAGATGTGTCTGCAGATCCCTGGGCAGGCCACCCATGGTTAAACAAGACTAGAGTCGGTGTACCACGTGCTTTTTGTGGCGTGCACGGTGGCCTTGAATGTCACTGTCATCAGAGCACAAATGCATCTCACAGATCTCTTTGCAGAACCCATTTCCCATGCCACCTCCTCCAGGGATCCTTCCTGGATCCCCACAGCCAGATGTGCTCTCTGTTGACTCTTCCACTCTGCCCACCCTGTGATTTCCTGTGCACGGTGAAGACGGTAGTCAAGTCGCAGGATTCAGACACTCTTGAGTTACTTTTGATGGTTGAGATCACTTCCCTGGGAGCTGTGATAGGGCGAGAGTCCAACCAAGATGCCTGGGAAGACCTCAGCCCAGTACATTCCTTCCATACCCTCTACATCCTTCCTCATTTCCTCTTGTTTGAATCCCACCTAAAGCCTTCCAGTCTTCAAGCCCACCTCCAGCGTGGAAGCAGCTAGACACTGGTGCACCACTGTTGGCTTACTGTTTACACTACCCCAAATGCCTTCTCCTCATGAGCGTGGGTGAGGGACATCCTAGCCCAGACAACCGCAAACAGAACTGCCCAGTGCAGGCCCTTGCCGACTGTCTTGACTGAGCGCTGAGTTCTTTCTTATGTGATTCCTGGGGTTGCAGGGAACTGATCATCAAACAACCTCTCCCTTCCTTGTGCACATGCAACTTTTTTTAAGTCTTACTGATTGCGGTGCGCCCCGAATCCACGGTTCAGTGGGTTGTTATTCCATTTCTGTCAATCTAGCTCGCAGAACCCACCCATATTTTTACGGCCACATAATTTCTTATTCTAAAGACTGATGAATTGTGTTTTAAGTAAGCTTTCCTGGATATAAGACATCCCTCCCCTTGCACACAGTTGATGCCACAACAATGGGTTTGAACTGCGTGGGTCCACTTATACAGGGATTTTTTTTTTCAATAAATGGAGTCCAGCACCGTACATGTGTTTTTTTTCTTATGATTTTCTTATGAACATTTATCATCCCTAGCTTACTTTGTTGTAAGAACTCATTATCATGCACAGAAGACACAAAATGTTTGCTAATTGTTTATGTTATCAGTCAGGCTGCTGGTCCACAGTAGGCTGAGAGTAGTTCAGTTTTGGGGGGGTTAGAAGTCCTCTGTGGATCTCCCACCACGTGGCGGCTGGTGCCTCTAAGACCCGTGTTGTTTGGGGGCACCTGGGTGGCTCAGTGGGTTAAGCGTCTGCCTTCAGCTCAGGTCGTGATCCCAGGGTCCTGAGATCGAGCCTCAGATCGGCTCCCTGCTCAGCAGGGAATCTGCTTCTCCCTCTCCCTCTGCTGCTGCTCCCCCTGCTTGTGCTCTCTCTCTCTCTCTGTCAAATAAATAAAATCTTAAAAAAAAAAAAAAGAAGACCACCCAGTTTAGAGTCCGGTGTAAAATGACCTTTCTTTGCGGGGTCTGCGCCGTCCCCTGATCTTCAGAATCCTGCTGACCTCATCTCCTGGCGCACCTGCCTTGTGTCGGCCGTCTCCTCCCATCACCCTGGGTCCCCTTCCTGAGTGCACAGCCGGCAGGAGGCACAGCTCTGTCCCCTCATCGAGGCCCAGGGAGCAGCCTCACCACCCCTGGAGATGCGGTGATGCAGGGTCCTTTGTCTCCCTCGGCCCCGCAGTCGGCGCGGGTAACGTGCTGCGACTGTCGCCTACCGAGACCGGAGCTGGAGAAGAGGCCCCCACGTGAGGGAAGGAATCTCTCTTTCCTGGCACCCATAATGAAATTTCCTTTTATTTTTGGCATGAAAGCAGCTTCTTGGCTCTTTTTTTGTTTGACTTTTCGTGGTATTCTTTTCCTGTGTCAGCCTGTTAATTAATATGCCAGATACCCTCTGTTGTTTTCCTCAGACTTTTTGAGAATTCAGTCACACTGGATAGCACACCCTTGCTTTCATTTTTATACTTCCTCAACCAAGTGAAAATTAAGTTGCTGCTAGAGCCCTTGAGGAAAAGAACCTCCGCTTCAAGAAGCGTTCCTGTGTTGTGCGTTCCGGGGATAACTATGGCAGCCCTCCACGGCGCTCACACTAATGACACCAGATCCTTGATGCTTATTAGGGACGAGGTGCGTTCTCCGTACCTCCTTTGTGTGAACTCATTCAGTCCCTTCAGGGACCTGGTGAGGGGGTACTGCTCTTCCTCCGATTGCACGGATGCAGGAGGGAGGGCATGCCCAGCGCAAGGACGCTCCAAGCAGTCCAGCCACCAAGCTGACCTGCAGAAGAGCCCAGATGGACGGGCTCCAGAGCCTGTGCTTTCCACCAGTGCACCACACCCGCCCTCTCCACGAAAACCGCATTTCGGCTGCTGATCGGTTCAGTATGCAAAAGGATCTTTGGAAGATGCAAATACAAAAAAAAAAAAAAAAAAAAGACACACACACACACACACTCATAAAAGAATATGAAATTGAGAAGCCTTACTGAAATCGGAAAGTCATCTGAAAATGAATTATTTATTATGCACAAAGCCACTGCCTTTGCTTTTCAGCCCACTCTGGTGCCTCTGATGCCCCTAATGAGCCATCCTCTGCAGAGGAGATTTATAATGAGCTGGTAGTGGCTAACCGTCAGAGCTTTCAAAGGTACCCAGTACAAGCTAAGCCAGGTGTTTTTGCTATTGTTGGCTGCCTGGTCGGTACCACAGCCCCCGTCGCGTCCAGCCGTTAGCTCTCAGTGAGCAAATAGGCTCGTGATGTAACCCGTTCTGCAGGCCCTCCGGAAAGCGGTCCATCCCCGCAGCCTTCCCTGAGCTCCCACGACGTGCCAGGCGCTGGCCTTTGTGTTGGAGACGCAACAGGGCTCACGTCCCATGCGGGGGCGGGGGAGAGACAGCTGGTAAATAAGTAAAAAGTAATTGAGCAAGGTGCATTCAGAATTGGTCTGTGCCTGGCAGGAAATAAAACAGGATACAGGGACGTGAGCCCTTTGAGCCTGGGACGTCCCTGCAGAGGTGACCTTTAAACTGAGACAGAATGCCAAGGATGTGCGTGGCCAACGTGGGACTAATCTGATGAGAGCTGGCTTTCCAGACAGAAGGGAAGGCAGATGCCAAGGCCCAAAGCTGGGGCCTGCTCGGCGTGCCTTACAATAGAAAGGCCAAGGGAAGCAGGGGGTAGTGATTAGACGGGACGAGGTCGGAGTCGGCAGGCACCAGACGACGTGGACAGTCACCGGCCGTGATACGGGCGGCAAGATCTCTCACTGAGTGTGTTTAAATCTCATCGGATTCATGATTCGCCTTTCCATCGTCACTCTAAATACCAAAAGGAGAGCGAAGTTGGTGGCGTGTGAGCAGGGGAAGTTGACAGACCATGTTGGGAGCGACCTTGACGGTCTAGGTGGAAAGAGCTGAGGACTGGGTCTGGGCTTGATGAGGACGGTGATGGGCAACTGGAGGGCCTCGGAATCTACTCTCTAAGCGTGGCCATCAGGACTTGCTTACAGAGACCACGAGTCTGTTTGACTGGGTGACACCAACCGTGAGTCTAGGCTAGACAATACTGTGTGATAGAACTCTGGGCCGTGACACAGGTGTTCTGTTATGTGGGCCCTCCAGCATGGCAGCCACAGCCCACGCCGTTTCCGACCCCCCGGAAATGTGACTGAGGTCACCGAGGAACTGTAATCTTTCTGTAATTTAATCACATTGATCCTTGACCAACGCAGGGGTTGGGGGCACTGACCCCCTGCACAGCTGAAGGTCTGCGTGTCACTGACAACTTTGCGGAGCTTCACAACCGAGAGCCCGCTGTTGCCTAGACCTTCCCCCAAACATAAACACCCAGTTAACAGATTTTGCATGTTCTGTGTATTATACACCGTATTCTCGTGATGAAGGAAGCTAGAGAAAAGAAGACCGTTTTAAGAAGATGAGGAGAAAATGCATTTATAGAACTCCACCACATTCACGGGAAAAACTCCACGTACAAGTGGACCCACGTGGTTCAATCCTGCGATGTTCAAGGGCGGGCGGTAATTGAGATTTGGCCGAGCTTCTGACGGCTAAGCTTAGACAGCAGGACTGTCTGGTGGCTACCGGCCCTCAGACTAGACAGCACGCCTCCAGAGCTGTGGCTTGGGGAACGGAGGGGAGGTCACACTGTTTCTGAGATAAGAGTCTGCATATCCTCCACCTGCACCGCCGACCCCTCTGTCTGCTCGTCTCCTTCCTGCTCTGGGCCCGGGGAGTCTTTGCTCTGTGCGTGGCTTCCCAGGGCCTGTCTGGTCTGCTGGATTCCAGTTGGGTTCAGTCAGCGGTAGGCAGTGGAAGAAGACCAGGAGGACGAAGAGAAAGGCTGGGGGTTCGGTTCCCCTGGTTCGGTGCCCCGTCAGCCCTGAGTCTCAGTGACTGCGTCGGTCCCTCGGAAGCGGCAGCCCCCGTGGGTCAGTGGAGCCGCAAGAGCTATACCAAGGAGGGACGGGGTGGGTCTCCTGCCGCCACCTGCAGGTCTGAGTGTCCGAACGCACCACTGTGTCCTGCTGTGGAGCCCCCCTGCAGCTCGTGGCCTGAAGCACACAGCACTTTATTAGAAACTAAACACTATTTGCTTCTAGTTCTCCTTTATAATTCGGTGAAGACATTATATTGATCTTTTAAGCACGTGTGTTGGTTATATTCATTGTGGCTCTTCTTTTGGGATAAAGAAGACGCTTCTTAATTTGTGGTATAAATCTCCGTTATATGAAAGGAGCATTAGATCAGATAGGATTGCAGTGGGGTTGGCGCCTGCTTCCTGGGAAGGCTCGGAGAGTAAATGTTGTCCCTCCTGCGGGCCCCACAGCCTCTGTTGCAACAAAAATGGTGCCCTCAGGAGCCCAAAGCAGCGGAAACACGCCCGCCCATGGGTGCAGCTGCGTGCCGCTCAGATCATCCGTGAACATTGAGGTGGGAATTTCAGATCATTTTCATGGGCTGGTGGATCGCATGCTTTAAAAAAAAAAAAAATTTATACGTATAAAGCCTGTGAAGGCTATCCAAAAGCTAGAGCTTACAGAATGTCATGTTTAAGCCAATTTATTGTCAACTAGAGACAGAACTTTTTCTCACCCTTGTCTGAGTCCCTCCTTAGGAGCTGGACAGGGGCTGTCCTCCATGGCCCAATCACAATGTAAATAAAGCTTGGTCTCCTTGAAGGAGCGCCTCCCTAAAAATTTTGAAAACAATTTTGAAAAGCGTTGTTATCACGGGAAAAGTGCATTTTCCGGGGTGAGCAGGGTTGGGTTTCCGCACTCACGGCAGAGTCCCCCACGAGACCGGGTCAACCTGAGCAGGTAGAGGGAGCCGGCCGTCTCCCTAGACCAGGTGCCCCGCATCTGGGGCTGATGTTCAGCCCTGCACCTGTTAGCCCCCACCAACAAGGCCTCCAATGGTTTGACCCTGAACATCGAAGGAACACCCTCTCCCCTCTCAGAGTCCTGTGAGCTCTCCCACCTTCCTGGTGGCTCTTCCTAAATCTGCCTGAGGATCCCCCACCTCCCCTGACTCACTGCTTCGTAGGCGGTTTTCCCTGGACAGCGGCAGAACTTGCCAGCAATGCAGCTGCCATTAACCTTCCAATTAACCTTATTATCAAAGAGTGGAGGGGGGGCAGGAAGGGAACTGGAGACTGACTTCAGAGCATGTTTCCAATGAATTCCCAGGTCCTCTGTGCTCAGAGCTAATACTTCCTTGCTTCCGAGATCATTTCCCAAAGGCAGGCTCACTCCATTACCTCTGCCGTTGAGGCAAAGACCAGCCGCTGGACACACCTTTCAGCAGAGCGGGGCGATCCTGGCCATTGGCCAGCTGCCTCGCCTGTGTGTTTTGTGTCTCCGGGAAATGTGTTCTGCTTCTCTCAAGAGAGACCCGCAAACCGAAACTCGAAATTTTGCAAAAGCTCTGGGCACATGTAAGTTTCCCATAGCACCTGCTCCTCCTGCCTTCTGTATCGGCATCTGTCAGACGTAGGCTCGCTGTAGCAGGTGGACAGGCTCATGGTCTGGAAAATGCAGCCTCATCGGAAAGCATCCTGGTCAAGACCGTGTTCTCACAGTGCACCCCACATCTTCATTTTAAAGATTTATTTATTTATTTGAGAGCGAGTGTGTGCACGAGGGGGAGTGTGGAAGGGGGAGGAGCAGAGGGAGAGGGAGAAGCAGACTCCCTGCTGAGCAAGGGCCCAACGTGGGGCTCAATCCCAGGACCCTGCACTCATGACCTGAGCAGAAGGTAGACGGTTAACCTACTGAGTCCCCAGGCACCCCTCCATGGTCCCTCTTGAGACCTAGCAGGTCATGAATGGATTTTGCCCAGCAGATAAAGACCAAAATAGGCACATTGCCTGTGGTGTTCACACCACGTGTATAGAACCTAGACCAGTATGGGACCCCACCAGAAGCTCGCTATGCACACTGGGCTGTAGGAGGAATCGGATAGAGTTGAACCTCATCTCTGGTCTGGCAGGTTGTGAGTAAGCGGACCTGGGGCAAGTCAGATGACCTCTCTGCACCTCACTCTTCTCACCTGTAAAATGGGGATAATCTTCATATTTCTGCTTCCCAGGGGGATGTGGGCTTTAGTAGGAGTCAACGTAAACCATTTAGCACGGGTCCTGGTGCTTCATGGCTGTAAGTTATCATTCCTACTGCTACTAGTAACCACAGAGAGAAGGTATGTTGGAATATTAGTGCAAAAGAAGTCGAAACAGTCATTGCTTTTTTTTCTTATGTTCTTCTGGATGTTTTCCAAGAAATTAAGGACAAAGCAATGTCCTATAGAAACAAATGAATGTCCTACAGAAATAAAAAGCCTCGATAAGCCGATAACATTCTAATAATAAGTAATAATGGCTGTGTTGGATGGAAGCCTTGGGTGGCAACAGTGAATGTGTTTGGACTTCTCAAATCCAGTCCAGACTGATTTGTACAGAAATCAGAACTTACTCACTTGCGTAAGATCTTGGGTTCCATTTGGCGACCTAATTGACCCCCAATTTACAAGAGTTTAAGCAATGATGAAAACTCATGTCTCTCACCCGTGAAAGAAATCCAGAAGTAGGGCTACATGATGAATATGGTGGCTTCCTTGCTCACACGGGTGTGTCATTGTACCAGGCGACTCCATTCTCCAAGTCGTCTCAGGATCCAGAATAGCTGGCGAGGCTCCGGCCATCACGTCCACCCTCTGGAAGCACCTTGAGGACATCATGAAGCATCGGTTGCCTTTATGAGAAGAGCTCAAGACTTTAAGACACAGACACAGTGTGATGGAACAGCACATGAAGAGCAGCCCCAAATAGTCCAAAGGGAACATGTTTCTTCCTCTTAAAATGTGTTCATCCTAGAGAAGAAGCCATTCTGCATTCGCCGGTGTGGGCCATCAAGCATACGGGAGTGTAGAGGATGCCCATCTCCACACAAAACATGAAGAACCCCAATGCAAATGTGTTGGCAAGAACGTGTTGGTCCTATTGAGAAAAATAACTACGTTAAAAAATTTTAAGGGACGCTTGGGTGGCTCGGTCGGTTAAGCATCTGCCTTCAGCTCAGGGCATGATCCCAGGGTCCTGGGATATGGCCCTGCACCAGGCTCCCTGCTCCGTGGGGAGCCTGCCTCTCCCTCCCCCTCTGCCCCTCCCCCTGCTTGTGCTCCCTCTCTCTCTCTATCTCTCTGTCAAATAAATAAAATCTTTTTTAAAAAAATGTTTTGAAAAATAACACATTAGTATATTTATTTTCACCTACTAGTGGTTTCCTCATGTGGAACTGAGCTATTTTCCCAGGGTTCTTTAACTCAGAAGTTTTCAACAAAAGCCATTATTTTCTTGACAGATGCTAAGGAGACCGGAGAGTTCCATGGATGCCGGGATACAAGTTGGTGTATCGTTAAAGTAAAATACCGGTTAGGTAACAATTCCACGAGCTCTCTCCTCTGTTCGTCTTTGCACAATGGGTGGTAAATACAGGGTTAGGGCTTCCCAGCGTGGGCAAATGAGGGGGGGGAAAATCTGTCTTTTGAGTTTGTATAAACCAGTCTTCCAGTTGTGCGAGTAAATTACCCATTACACTTAGCCCAAATAAAAATGATGGCTTTCACCTTGAACTGGATTTCTCTTTTGCCTTAAAGAGGAAGACAGGATGCTAATGCAGATTTTTCTTCCTCACCCCTCGTATGGTGAAGGAGAATGTCTTTTCCTCTCCCCCTTCCCTCCTGCTCAGCCGTCCCCTCCCCCTGCGTTAGGGTTTTCCAGAGAAATAGAACCAATAGGACGTAGATACCTAGGCCGAGAAATATATATATTGTATAATTATATAATATTATTCCTCATTTTCTCAGCGTGTATTACATAGTATTGTACATAATAGGTATTTTTATGTATAATAAATATGAATACTTATGAATATCTAATCCTAGTATCTATTACATATAATACTATGATCCTATAATATTATCGGCTGAGAAAAGGAGGAAGCCTGCCCCGTGTTTCCCCATGTCACTGCTTGGGCTGGGACATCCTGTCTCTCATCCTGTGCTGCTCTCAGACTGGCACCCACCCCGCCAGCTTTCCCGGGCGCCCAGCTTGCGGACGGCAGGTGGTGGAGCCCCTGTGGAGTTCGTTCTTGCATTTAAGAGCTTGGTGTGCGGTCGTGGACATGCTCTCCCAATGCAAGCAACAGGAACCCCATTCACACAGGCTTGACCAACACCCAGACTTCCCATGGCACACCCTTGGGCGTCCAGAGCACAGGGGGCACAGAGAAGAGGGAGACGATGGCGGGTCCGTGAAGCTGACTCTGTTAGTTCACGTTGTTTGGTCTTTGCCGCGGCTTGGTCTCGTCCTCGACACCCACCATGGGTGTCGGCAACCATGGGAGCCAAGGGAGCCATTGCTCACATTCGGCGGAAGCGAGGACAACAGCACGGAAGTCCTTCCTGCCGGTCAGACTAGGCCGGGTGTGGCTGTCCCCTGCCCGAGCCTGGAAACCATCACCAGGTACTGTGACTGGTCTAAGCAGACTTCCTGAACTCATCACCACCAAGGGACTAGGATGGTCATGGCTGGCGAGGATGGGGGGTCCGTCAGCAGTCTCTGAGTTCCCGAGCTGTAAGTCGGGACGGCCGTTTGAACAACACCAGGTTTCTGACAGGCAGGGGAGAAGAAAGAAGGGAGGTGCGGTGTTCCACGAGGTCGCCTGCCTGGAAAATCCGCAGCAGAAAGCTCCTGGGCGACTATGATTGCATAGTGTTTGGGGTGAAGGGAGAAACCTGCCTTTTTGTTTTACTTCCAAGCAAATCTTAAAATGCTGGACAAGGACCAAAATGTCCCATGGAACAGGTGCTTGGCAATGATGATGACACGTGGAGAAAGAACATGTGCGCTGTCCTTCATCTGGAAGCCAGTCCTGCGGAGCCCAAGAAACGAGCCCCACACCCCCCCACCCCCGCCATCTCCAGGATGTCACCAGGGGCACCACGGTCATTCCTGTAGCAAAAGTATTGGTCCAGCAGTAGCCCATTGTTGATAGCTCCGTGAAAATGCTGCACTGGTGTTATTCAAAGTTGAAGACTGAGCTTCAGCCAAGATTTAAAGCTTCGAAATGGATTTCTTTATAACCTGTGTGATCCCATCAAAAGGGAGTTTAACAGACAGGTAACAGAGCAGTCCGAGGGTCTGAAGCTCGACTCCACACCATCTCTGATCACAGCTCCCTGAAGAACCATCACTCTTCTTCCCAGTCGACTGACTGTTCTTTGTCAGGGATCTTCCGGTTTGTTAGTTCAGCTAATGCTGCATATGTATTTAGGTCTGTCTGTCTTCTCTGTTTGGACTTTGTTCACCGAGCCTGGCATTAATCCCCAGGTGCATCTGTGTCCGTTTTTCCACGCTGCAGTGATCGTGCGCAGCAGAGGGTAGCGCGACTCGATCAGAAAAGATGGGGAACCTTGGTGTTTAAGCTTCTTAATTGTAAAAACATGAGAAAAGTGATTTGTAATAGAAGGGACTTCTTAGGCCTTGTAGAAAGAGGTGGCTGTATCACCAAGCAGCAGAATGAAAGCCCTACCGTGGAATTATTCAAAATTACTACCCTCATGGTCTGGTGGTACAGTTCAAAGTGACTTTCACAAGACTTATTTTTCCTAAGCCTGTCAGCAGCCAGCAGTGGGGAAGGAAGTACTTAAACGGCTCTGTACGTTCCATGCAGATCTGTTCTCCTGACAGTGTTTCCACTGAGAGGGAGACTCTTGGTCCTTACGAGTCCGTGGTTATATGCAAGGATAATAAAGCAGCATATGGAAATGCAATGGAATGATTAAGGAAAGGATTTTGCTAAGCTCGTTACCAGAGACCTGAGAGTTCTTTCCATGCGTCTTGCATTTCCATTTCGAAAATGTGTGTGACTAGCCGGTTAATTCTTTTACCCCACGGGAGAGCGGCCGATGTTACATACCTCTTCCTGCGTGTAACAGGTTCATCTTTAATAAGAAGGTAAAGGTTGAACTCATTTCTGAGATGGGGACAGGTGTCCAATTTAACTTCCTGTACGTGAATCCAGGGGTGGTGATGCAACCCAGGACCCTGAAAACCCACCTCTGACATAATGACTTTCCGTGTGTGGTAATGAAGTTGGAATAATGATAATAAGCATACGGTTGTTCACCTATCCTAGAATGGACTCGGGCCTGGAAAATAAGCCGCCCGTTTCCTTTACAAAGCACGTTGGTAGTTGCTGTTTTTGCTACCTGAGGCTCTGTCCGAGGCTCTTCTACAAGACTTATTTGTGCTTCACCAGACATCCATCCCAAGAGGGGCATGATGGTCAAATTTCAGATGGGAAAACTTGAGGTTTATGGAAAGAAAATAGGTTCCTGAAGTTCACATGCTACAAAGAGCCCGTCTGACTCCAGACTCATGCTTGCTGACATCCAGGATTTAAGTGTGAAGCTGTGTCGGTAAGAACACACAGAACCAGAACCTGCCCTTTGGGCACGCATGCGCGATAGCAACCCGCCCTCTGAGCGCGTGCATGATATCAGAAGCGGTGCACCTGAGGGTGGACAGAAGGTGCGACATTAACTCCACCCCGGGCGGATGGGGAAGGTGAGCACATCAATGGTCCTCGATAAATTTATCTCCAAGATGGAGGATGATAGGGCATGGCTGCCAGGTGACTAAGTGGTAGAGAGATGCCGTTCAGAGCTTTCTGAATGAGGAGAAAATAGACTCACAAGGAAAACGCACGTTTCTGTCACCTCTACTCAGAGTAAAGCTTGGCAGGTTTCTGTCTTGGTACCTCCCTTATCTATGAAATAATGCCACATGGGCCCCATCCATTTAATGGGATTCTTGACATGTTACTAGGAAGACCCGCGGTCATATGTTTTGAAACAGCCTATGAGTTTTTCATAATATGATGGAATTCCCTCTACAATGTCCCCCTAGGGATCTGCCTCAGCTTTTGCTGGCAATTCTGGGCGTAGGGAATAATGCAGTACCGTCTTAGGGAAACGCGTGCCGTTCTATAGACGTAGATATGATAAAGAAGAGGTAAATGCGGATATGGACGATGATGATAAAAAAGATAATACAGCTGTCAGCTTGATGAATGGGTGGATGGTTGGATGGACAGGTGGATGGATGATGCAGCTATACATAGTAAGAATGCATAGACAGAAAGACAGGATGGATGGACGGATGGACAGATGGGCGCATGGATGGATAGATGATGCTGCTATAGATCGAAAGAATGGAGAGATGGATGGATGGACAGATGGATACACAGACAGTTATCCTATGTTGTGCATATATACAGAGAGAGGGAGAGATTTATAATGCTCAGTGTCTAATGAGTAGCTTCTCCTCCCTTTTGTTACCCATTCAAGTCCCCTTTCAGGCTCTTATCTCCCATGTCCTGATGTCCAATCCAACACCAAGTCCTTTTGATTTTGCGTCCTGTTTCTCAAATTGTCCTTTTCTTCCTATGTCCACTGCCAATATTGTGGTTCAAATTATCCTTTCTAGTCTAAATCATTATGGACCTGCCATCCACTCCTGATCCACTCCTGGTCCTTCACTGCTCTGCTCCCTACATGACAGATAGTAATCTTTCAGAAACTCAGCTAAGATGATAGCCCTATTTCTTGCCTAAAACAGATCAGTGATGCCCTCTTGCTATTAGAAGAGATACCACAATGCTTAGCATGGTGCATGAGGCTAACCCCAGGGATCTAACCCCTACCTAGTTTCCCAGCCTCTTCCAGGATTGTCTTCTGCTTTTCCTAACTACAGGAGAGCTGTAAAGTATAGTTTTCCCCACCTAGGAACGAGTTGGTAAATCAACAGCACAGAGTCCCACCAAGGATGTCTTTCTCGGGTTTGAATATCCCTCAGTCCTTTCAACTACTGTTATTCTCTGACTATGCTGGTCATTCTTATTTAAACACCCGTGGGTTGAGTAGAGTCCTTGGAGAGGACAGTCCCTGCATCCCATTGCCCATCAGTGTCACGTTGGTTCCCAGACTTCATTTGTAGCCCCAGACCTGGAGATGGCATTCAGGGTGTGGGCTGACCGAGAGAAGAGCTGAGCTGTGTGCTAACATCTCATTTTGGGCACCATATTCCCACTGATGCCAGCCAGTCTGCTGAGACTCTCCTTGGGAGAAGCCTCATCACACTGTTGGCCCCCAGTTACGTAGACCTCTTTGTCTTTTTCACATGCTGGTCTCAGCTGCATCTCAGCTATGACTGTTCTCCTACGGTGAGGGGCTTTGAGCCAGGAAGCTAGCTTTGGCATTTCTCTCTAAAATTTAATCTCTTTGGACACATTCCATGATCATTCCAGCCTGTTGAAATATTTTAGGATTCTGAATCTGTGATTGAGCATGTTGATTATAACTCTCAGCTTTATGTCATGTATAATATGATTAGCATGCTATCAACTTCCTCATTCAATCCATTAATTGAAACTCTGAACAGAACACAGATGAGAACAACACCCTCTGGAATTCCAAGCCCCTGGGACCACACATAACGTACATTTCCTTCCCAATTCATGGGCTACCATTTCTTCTTCCCCTACCCACCTGTTCTGCTCTGAGGAAGTCTTTAGAATTCCTTCTGCCTACTCTGAACCCCTTGGTGATCTCATCCTTCCTGGTGATATCAAGTATTACCTGTTCACTGATAATTTCTAAGTGCCTACCTCTAGCCTGGAATTCTTCCCTGACTGCCTGGTTCCAGAATTCCTCTAGGCGGTCGAGTATCACACTAGCATCCCTGATTTCATCTTCCCAACCCATTGCTCCTGGAGACCCTTCCATTGTGGTCAATGCCGGTTCCACCATTCCAACTGCTCAGACCCAAACTGAGGGATCCTTTACTCTCGGACCCTGTCTTCAATCTCTTGGTTGATCCTGAATAATGATTCAACCTTCCCAGTAGACCCAGAATCTGACCCTATTGCACGCTAATGCCACAGCCCAAGATCTCATCTGAAATGCCATCAGTTTTACTTGATTTTCAGTAAGTCCATGGGACCATGTATTTTTTTTTTTGTCCTTTCTTCATGGTTATTTTTGGTATCTAAAGTATTTCTTAATACATAGTAAGTATTCAAAATGTTTGCAGATGAATAAGTTAATGAATAAATTATAGATGCCCTCTCATTCAGATTCAAGTCACTTCTCAGGTCCATGATGACATGATGCGGTCGATTTTATCACTGTCAGACCAGTATCCCAGATAAACCATGTCTATCATAATCTAAAAGTTAATATATTCTTCTTGGCCCTCAGCGCTTTATTTTCCTGGTTTTAGAATATCAATAAATTGTACCCCACTCCACCTGGTTCTCAAACCAGCAGTGTAAGAGTTCTCCATGATACTGACTCCCCTTACCCTACAAGCTGAGAACCCCATCTCTTAGTTTTGCCTCCAAAGTATAGCCTTAAGTTTGATCTCTTCTGCTGTTTCCTAAGTTCACGGTATTTTCATCTCTTGCCCTAAATAAATGGTCTCCCCTCCTCCCCTGCTACCACCCACACCCCAATCTGATCCACTCTCCCCAGAGCTGCTAAGAAGCGCTTTTTAAGATACAAGACACATAGCCTTCTTTTCTGCTTCAAACCATTGCATGAAGTACCACCTACACAAAGAATAAAATTCAGAGTTCTTACCAAGACCCAATGATCCCTTCATTATCCGACCCTTCTCTACCTCTTTGATGTCATTTCCTAAAACGGACTTGCTTGCTGGAAAGCTTCAGATCCTCTGTCCTCTGGCACTCTTGAAACTGACCCTTCCCTCTGGGTGTCTATACTCACCATTCCCCTGCCTGGAAATCGCTGCCTGCAACATGTCTTCCGGCTGACCGACCCAGTGTGTCCTCTCTGTTGTAAGGGTTCCTGAATCAGCTAATGAACGGTGCCCCTGACCTCCACCATAAGATACCATTCATTCTGCCACATGGCTTATTTGCTTCACACTACCCTTCATTACCTGAAAGTATTCTGCTTATTTTTATGTTTACTTGGGCTTCTCCTCCACTTTTTGTAAACTTGAGGACAGGGAGCTTGTCCAACCTTGATTGATGCAGCACCCACACACCTAGAACATTCTCTGGCACACAGCAGGAGCTCAGAAGTATTTGTTGAATGAATAAATGATGGCACATAGAAGGTCCAACCAATTAATACCTGAGATAATTCAAGCATGACAAGCCCTTATTGAAGCTCTGCTATCTTCCAGCGACTATCAGTGCTTTGTGAAGGTACCATGACATTTTTAACCATCTATTCTGGACTCCTGTCTCTGCGAATGTCAGCTTGACTGGTCTGCAGTGTTTGTGACCGACTTTCTGTCCTGCCCATTTTTGTTCATTGAAACTTATTTTTGGACCTTTCTCTCTATACATAGCTCCTCACAGGTGCAGTAAAGGGTTCACAGATTCCATCTGTGTGTCCCTTGGAATGGTCGCCAGGAGGTTGAAGTCACCTCACGGGGCTCAGTGATGGCTTCCATAGTGCACACCACATGTGGGTCCAAGTCTGTTTCTAGTCCGGGGACTCTCTTGGACACCATAAATGGCAGCACCAAGAGGAGAGAGGAGCTTGATGACCCTGCCGTCTTGTGATGGGCTTCCGTTGAGGGGGTGTGCCTGGGAGCGTTCTCTTGTTTCCCCGGACTCGTTGTCACTGTTCACTTGCAGAGTCCCATCAAAGGACTCCAGCAAGGTTTGACCAGACTGGTTCTCTGCAGTCATCCCTAAAGCCCGGCGGGAGGGATATCAGGGAACATTCCCTCTGGCGCCCCATCTACAGGGTCTCCCTTGGCTGGGCTTGTCCCTCCTCCAGACACGACAGCCCACACCATGAGTTTCCTCCCCCTCAGGCCAAGGAGGGGGCCACAACCCAGCTGCTGCTAGCTCCAGATTACTGGAGCATTTTCCGTGGCTCCCCGACACCCCACCTTTCCTGACATTGCCCTTCTGTTTTCAGCTGGGACACTGACTAACCCCCGCCCCCCAAAACCCTCCTTCAAGACCCATTTCTCATCATAGCGCCTTCCTCCTGTTCTCCCAGGGGCAACCATAGCTTCCTTTGACTTGTCTTCCTCTGGCCGCCATTTGAGTTATGAAATTAGAGTTTCAGTTTTCCCCCTTGGCCAGACCTTATGTGGATTTGTCCATAGTAGTCTTCCGTGGGTTTTTTTGTTTTTTGTTTTTTTGTGGGTTTTTTTGGCTTCTCTTGGAACTTTTAGGAATCTGCCACCTTCTTCTGTGGCCCTGCTGTATAACTTGGCTCTTCCACGCTGGGTACCTCCAGCCCAGCTTGGCTGTCTCCTGGGAACCTTCCAGGTATAAAGAGTGACTCTCTTCTAGCTTTGATGGGCTACTTTCTTCTGCGTTTTTGAGGATGAGCTTCATTTGGCTCCTTTTTCCATGATTCCCCGATGACCTGATTTGATGCCTGTTCACCCTCAGTGAGTCTGAAATGGCCTCTGCTCCTTTCCCATGAGGGCCCCTCTCAATGGTTCAGTCTGTGAGACTCCTACTCTCCTAACATTTGCGGGCTAAATAGGGGATGCCTGCAACAACAAAGACTAAGACCCAATTTCAGGGACCCAGCTCTTGTCTAGAGGGTCTGGCTGGGGTTGCTTGTGACACGGGGACTGTACGCTCGGTGGCCATCTATAGAGACCGGAAAGCAGGGAACTACCCCGTGGGATCCCATGTTCATACCCAAGAACTCGCCCACACTCCGGAGTCCGTGTCGGGAGGAGAGATGGGCCAACAGAGACACATCCAAGAAGACCACAACGATGAATCCTGGAGGAAACGCCGTTTAGATCATTTGATACCTAAGTAGTGAGAAAGTAATTACCGAGCTGGTAATGAGGTAGGTAATTGGACAGTTTCTCTCTTCGGCATTTAACAACAGAAAAATATCATCAACAGTCATAAAAAGGACATTAAAAATCAACTCAACTTTCAAAACGAAGCAGAGGGAAGGCATAATGCCGGACCTGAGAGGATTCCGTGTTTAAAGAAGATAATGATGGCGCATTTCTCTGTCAGCGACCACACCACGCAACTGCCCTTTGAGTGTGTTTGGAAGGTTACCCAAGTGGCCAAAGAGAGGGATCGAGAGTCCCCGTCAGCGGGAATTGGTCGGAGACTGGGAAGAACAGCCCGCGTGCCCTCAAGACTCCAGAGGCTGGTGCTCCTTGGCTTTCTACCAACATTAGCAGCTCACCTGTAGGGACGTTTCCTTGGAAATTGTGACAGACCACTGCCTACTTACTACCTGCCTACCTTACTTCCTTACCAGTGACCCAAAATAAAGCATGGCGAGTTAATCAGTAGCTGCTTTAAGTCAGTGCTTCCCCCGTCGCGGGCAGACAGAGACCTCTAGCCCAGGGCACTTTCATTGATCAGATAGCCCCTACACCTGTGTCGCAAACACAAGCCCAGAAGCTGCATCCCCGCCGCCCTCCCCTTTTCCGAACTAATTAGCCACCCGTCTACTAACCAAGTGCCGAATGCTGGGGACCACGTCCTACCCTTCCTTGAGAACTAACCTGCAGGAATTCTCTTCCCGAAGGAGCCTTTCATTTTGCCACTACATTCCATTTATGATGGCTAAACGAGGCAGCGGGCAGGCCAGTGGGGGCTTTAAGGGTAAGCGACAGAGAGCAGGTCCTGCTTGTATTCTGATACGTCACACAACGTGGTTTTTGTGGTGGAGAAATGGAAGGGAATGAATGAATGAATCATCCTTTCTTGGATGCCTCACCGATTATTTCTATAACGTACAAATCCAAATTCTATTCATTCTTTTTCTGTAAAGAATCCATTGTGGAGTTCCCCCATTCATCCGTTTCTGTATAATTCTGTAAGGACAGATAACTAGACAGGTGCTGACATGTATATTGGTGTGTATATATGTGTGTATATATGTACATACGTGTGTCTGTATGTGTGCATGTGTCATGCCTGGAATGTATCAGGTAAAGTGTAAGATTTGGACAGACATAGATTCCCCGTCTCATGGAGGTACTGCAGAGATGTAGGAGAAAAATAATGAGCAGGAGTGTGAATCCGCAGGAACTGCAGGCATCACAGAACATGCCGTAAAGATATCATGGTGATCAGAGTTAAGGGTTGGGAAAAGGGACCCTTAGTTTGGAAGATGAGAGAAGATCCGTGTTAAGGAAACGTTCTTTGACCTGAGTCTCGTAGGACAAAGATGTGCAGGTCACACGAAATGCAGGGACATGGACGTTTGCAGGCAGAGGAATCCTTTGCAGGTCGGCTCGGAGGACTCCCTGTAGCCAGTGGCCAGTGTTCGAGCCAGAGAACAGTGTCTCAAGGGGAGTCCGTGTGTGGATTTTATTCCAAGTGCATCGGTTAGACTTTGGGGAGTGCCAGCGAGGAAATGAAATACATGCGTGTTTTGTGGTTTTATAAAAATCCTTTGCTACGTGGAGACTGTGTTGGAGAAGAGAGGGGTTGGAAGCAGCAGGACCACAGACCATTTCACAGAGTTGAGCCCAGGAACGAGGGAGCCGGGTGGAGAGGAGAAGACTGAGCCCAGGTGGCCAGGGCTGTGATCAGGAGGAGGAAGCCCTGGGATGCGCCGAGGTCCTCTCCTGGGCTCTGCGAGAAGAATGGGGCTCACTGGCAGTTCTCTGTGGTCTCCGACAAGTCGGAATGTTGGGTGCCGTGTACTGAGGAGCCCACGAAGGGGATGGGACAGTTTCATGTGGAAAACAAGAGCGTATGTTTGGATTTGTAAGGCTTGAGACCGCTAGGAAATAGAGGGTTACGGTTATGAACCTTGTGTAAGTCATGGGTTCATGGCCAAGAGAAAGTGCTCTAGGCTTCCATCAGCATTGAAGCCTAAGGATGCCCGTTTCCCTACCCTGGATACCTGGAGGCCTCCCGACGGCCTGTCTCCGGGAGGTACACCATCGGTGCCCGGTAGCCACTGTCATTACATAAAGCCTGTCCTTTCCGTGGTGTTTTCAAGTTTCTCCTCGATTCTGGAACCTCGCTGAAGGCTTTCTGCATGAACAGATGACCATTTTCAAGCGAGTAGCACACATTTTAAAACAAATTTAAATAGTACCTCTAAGAATGTCACGAGTCGAATTTGGAACTGCTAAATTTGCTCAGAGGGGAAAAAAAATCCAGGGTAGGCTTTGCTCATTGTCCCGTGTTGCTTTTTTATTTCAAATCTTAGACTATTGGGGCTTGAGTTAGAGGCTCACCAAATCCACGAAAACGACCTGTTTCTGGATTGACCTGTTCAGTAGCCGAACCTCGGGACTGCTCCTCTCACTGCCTCTTCCTGGGCCAGCGGGACGCTCGCGGGACAGGCTGTGACGGCCCGCACCTGCACCCGCACGCACTCGCCAGACCCCAGGTTTCTCATTATCACCCGGATTTTTCTCTGCGCCATGATTTCCCCACGTCAGCATTTCCCCAGTCCATGGGACGCCGGCTCTCGGCAAACTACTGATTTCGTCTTTTAAGACGCTCTGTGAGGAATGTCAAGTATGGGGCGAGCCACTGTAAGCCGGCTTCTCCGCGATGGGGCCACTGAGAGCCACGCGTGACGATGACTTTCTGCACGCGGGCCACTAGCATACGACCGTGGTCTGCAGACTTCCTTCACCATGGACCCGGTTCGCCGGGGCATGTCCCTGCTTTCTCCCACCACGACTCTCACCAGCCGCAATCACCCTGGCGAATCTTCCTTGATCGATTGATTGTATTTCTGGTTCCTTTATTGGAAGGAGATGAAACGCAAGCACGCAGACGGAAAAACGTAACATCGGGTGACGTATAGGGGTCTGTCACGCCAGCACTGGTTTTCAGACTTACCTTCAGCTGTTTCGTTTCTGTGCCGGGGGGACCCTGACAGCGTTATCTGATTCCTCTTTCTCCGCAAATGGGGTAACGTACCAAAGTCTCTTAATTTTGCACGGGTGCTGTGATAACAGACGTGACTTCAACACTTCGATGTGCTTTTGGGCTGCGGGAACTGAAGTGTTATATAAATCCCAGGCCTTGTTTATACCGTGGTTATAATAAGCAGTGTAACTTTTCTACTGGGTAACCCTGCGATCACATTGTCAGGGAACAAGAAATGGCTGAACGGAGCCACTCCCGCGAGTTAAACCCATTCCCGACAGCTGGCTGGTGGGTGAGCTGCTGAGCTCTGAGATTTGAAGTGGCATTTACAGAAGACCTTATTTTGAGAAGGCACTACAGGGAAATTATAACAAGTGTTACTTAACAACTCTAATTATGATTTTTTTTTCTTTCTCTCTCTGCTTTGCAACTACAATGTGATCCAAATTAATATTTATTTATACTAATAATAGCAAACCCAGATGGGTCGCTTACTATGTGCTGAACGCGGCCCGCCGAGGACTCTGCGTGGACGCGCCCGTCTCATCGGGCTCACTGCGAGGAAGGCACTATTCTTAGCCCCGCTTTCATCATGTGAAACCGAGGTCAACAGAGGCTAAGAAACTTGCCCAGAATTCTACCGCAGACAGCCCAGCCCCGGAGCTGCGACGCGTCCTGCGGTCCGCCTCCAGCTTTGCCGAGCGCCACCGTCGTGCCCGGTTCCCTCTCCCCCGCTTTGTCAGTAATCCACAGTGTGATGTCCCACTCTCTGGGGGTGGCTCGAGACCCTTTGCCAAGCCTCAGGAGAGACCGTGGCCCTGGGACTCCCTGAAAGTCGATCAATATGATGTTTCCCAGATACCGGAGATGCACGCCCCACGGTGCTGAAGTTGGTGAACGGCTCGTACTCAGAGACCTCTTCTTTAGGCCTGAGCAGTGTCTACAGAGCATCATTTTCTCCAGCTTTCTGGACCATATGTGTCTTATTCGCGTGTCCTTGCTGGGTCCTCTTTTTACTTCTGTGCATTGTTAATGAGCCAATAATATAACCTGACACTTTGTCCACTGTAGGGGGCAGAGCCATGAGGAGGGCGAGTAAGGTCTTTCTGTGGAAGGTCCCGACCTCCCCAAGTAGAAAGACCCTAAGAACAACTGAGTGAGTGCTGGCTGTGGGATGGCACATGCTGCAGGCAGGCGGTACACACAGGTCTCCCCAAACAGCGAGGAGGCTGGCGGTGTGAGGGCCTTGGGGTCCTGCACACCTGATGAAGAGAGTCAATTCCAACAGCCAGTTAGAAGACCCGGGAGCGCCTGGGACAGGGCGTCAGGGTAGGGGTTGTTACAACACAAGGGCGGTAGGTTGGCGGGCCTTGGAGAATGTGGCATCTTTTAGGGCATGATCTGGAATTTGAATTTTATCGTGGATGCTGAGGTGTAGGGAGCTCACGGTTTTCAAGCTCACCGTGGCCACAGCGGGAGCCCGGGGTGTAGAGGACACCGGATTTTAGGTCTTGGCTCTTCGTGCCTGGGAGCAGATGCATGGGCAAGGAAGTTGCAGTCAGGAAAAGAGAGCCAGAGATGTGCAGCCAGTGGTGGGCTCTACCCTGGGGGTCCTGCTTCTCCTGGCTACATCCCTTCTTGACCTTCATGAGGACTGAGGTCACTGCCTTTCATTGGCTTTGGGCTCGGCCACACAACTTGCTTTGGACAAGGCGATGGTTGTGGACAGGAACAGAGCAGACGCTGGAAAATGTCCATATCTGGTCGTATTTGTTATGAGGAAAATGTGCCCATCGACTGCTGATCCCAGATGTAGGAGCGGTATGGAACCAACCTGAACCCACCGGGAGCTGAGTGCTGCAGGGTCTCTGAGCCCCGCCGAGCTGCAGACCCCCAGCCCGAAGCAGAGCGTCAGCCACCGAGCCACACAGGGGGTGGTGAGGACAAGTGCGTGGCATCCCCTGCCACACCTGGCCAACTGAAGCCTTTCCACACACATCCTGCCCCAGGCCTCGGGCGCCCCAGCACACAGCCTAACGGGCGTGGCAAGCCCCGTTCCCACTTTCCTTAAGCAGAGTCTTCAGAGCCCAGGAGTCCTCCAGGATTCACCATGGCTACAGTTCATGCCTCTTGGGTCGATGCCGTGGACCCAGGTGATGGCCTTTTCCGGTGTACCTCCTAAAACCCCGTGTTGCCTCCTAGCATCATCGTCTGTGACGCTCGATCAGCAGAGCCTGGAAATCTGACCACGGTGAGGGCGAATCCCATGTCTGCCATTTACTAGCTCGTGGCCTTGGGTGTTCCGTTCAACCTCCCTATACCTAGGTTTCCTCATCTGTAGGATGAGCCCTGGGTTCCCTACCCGGCCGGTGTGGAAAGAAGGCCAGCATTAAGGAAGCCGCGCATCAGAGCTGGAACCGTGCTCGGCAGGACATGAGTGCTCAGTGCCCGTCAGCGTCGCGCTCGCTGATGGCAGTGGTGGGGTCTGCCGCTGCCCCTGAAGGGGTCAGACTCCATCCTGACCTTGCCTTGGTCCCCAACCTGGGAAGCACAAAGAATGTCCATGCTTTTGAAGCATGTTTGATGAGGACCTAATTGCCACAGACACTTGAGTCTCCTCTGTGAGCTTCCCTTCTTCAGATGCTCCCAGCAAGGTCTTCCTGCCCCTTGGCTGTGCCCGTGGTGGGAGGCAGGGTGCTCGGCTGGCCAGGGGCTGCCCTGCCCCGCGCCGCTCCAGATGGCTGTGTGCCCTATGCAAATATCCAAGAGAGGATCCGGATGTTGAGAACACACCTGTGCTACAGGTTAAATGGACTGTGCTCTGGAAAAGGGTGGGCATTACCAAAAAACTGAAATAAAAGGCACAGCCAAACTGGTGCTTTTTCCAAAGGGAGCGCTCTTTCTGGAACGGGAGGGCTCATGCCTTGTTTCTGTCCTCTCTTCTGAAGACAGTATGGTTAATTGATATCGTTCCCCCACAACACAAGATGCCCACATCTTAATTCTTTTTTTTTAAGATTTTATTTATTTATTTATTTGACAGACAGAGATCACAAGTAGGCAGAGAGGTAGGCAGAAAGAGAGAGGGGGAAGCAGGCTCCCCGCTGAGCAGAGAGCCCCATGTGGGGCTCGATCCCAGGACCCTGAGACCATGACCAGAGATGAAGGCAGAGGCTTAACCCACTGAGCCACCCAGGTGGCCCCCACATCCTTAATTCTTGACCCCATCAATGTCAACGCAGGTGGTAAATGGGACTTTTCTGGGTAACTAAGGGCAGGAGGTGAGGAGGCTGTCCTCACCACCCGTGTGCGTGTGACCGCGCATGCCCCTCTGGAGGGAGGCTGAGAAGGACAGCTGACCTGCGGCCGATGCGTGAGGATAAGGAGGCAGCAGGGGGTGACATGTGGGACAGGTGGGAGGGATCACAGCAGAGCAAGGCCACTGGCCCCCAGAAATTTGAGATGGCAAGGGGACAGATTCTGTCCTGAAGCCTCCAAGAGAACGTGCCCCTCCAACACCTTGATTTTGGACTCTGACCTCCAGAAGTGAGAGTGAATAGACTGGTATTGTTTGAAGCCACTAGGTTTGTGGTTGTGCATGATGGTAGCCACTGGAAACCCAAACAAGGACATAACAGGCAGGTGTGTGCAGGAGCTGTTGCATTAGGCAGGTGCCCACGGATGGCCGGTAGGCAAGTTCTTCCTTCCCAGGCTGTCCCTGGGGACTAAGCAGACATCGGATGCCTTTTTACCTTAACGGGTCAATGGCATTCCCATTTTTATGGCTCAGAATTCTCTCCTTTTCTAGGGGAGCTATTTGGCTACGTGCCCTGCTCCGCAGGTTAATAGCTTCTGTGCGCATCGGTTGGCCTTGGGAGTATTGGATTCAGAACACCTGCATCTTTATTAAGCAGCTGGCTCAAATGTTCACCATCTCCTCTACGATGAGGCTCCCCGGCACATTCTGAAAGGACTATTAAAACAGTCATTATTCTACAAATCTTCTCTGTGCCCAAACTCCAAATGTGCAGAGGCTTGCAAAAGAAAAGGTGTGAGGTTTTATTTTTTTCTTCCTTTTTGCACCTTTTTTTGTCAACCTTTAAAGCACTAAAGTTATCTTTGTATGTCTAATTTCGGATTTTGAAAGCTCTAGGAAAGCACTTGAGACTTGAAGTTTGCCTACGAAAATGATTAGGCATATCGGAAGGCTGTCAGCTCAGGATGGTTCACAGAAGAGACCCGTTTAACTCTGCAGCACTAAAGGTTCATAGAAATTACAGCTTCCTCTTCGCTGGCACCACTGTGAAATGTCCTGAAGGACATCTGGGAGAGGCAGTGCCCACTTCCCTCCTGTCTCAGCAGTGAATTAAATCTCATACTAGTGAAGAAAAGAAATTATTTTATTATTAATACTGTTTGCATGCTCCAAAAGTTAAAAAAAATATATTTGTTCACTTTGATAAGAGGCGGTGTGGGGGAGACCGTTGTGAGTTGTCACACACAAAACACTTTTGGAGTTTTCCTAGCTTTCTATAAATGAGTCCTTAAATAGTTGGAACCAAAATGTGCTTTGGAGACACATCCATCAAATGTGAAATTGTTGGAATTCTCTGTTGCAAGTGGTGGAAAACTCAATTTAACTGGGTGAAGTGGAATTTATTGACTTTTATAAGAAAAAGCTGGCATATAGACTTCAGGTATAGCTTGATCCAGGAGCACAAATAATATCTTAAGGATCAGTTTTGCATTCTTCAGCATTTAGCTCTTGATACCCCTGTGTTTGTGGTCCTCCACAGTCTGACTCCTGTGCCTCCATGCCCACGTCATTTTTATGGGGGCAGACCTGTCTTCCAAGAGCCCCAGCCAACATCTCATGGCCTTCATTGGTTCTTACTGACTCATTGGGATGTCATGTCTGTACCTCTTGGCCTGGTGGACCTCACCCAAGTCCCATATCTATGTCTGGAAATTCTTTCTGAAGCATTTTGCTGGAAAGCAAAGTGAAGTTTGTTCTGTGAAGCAAAGCTGAGGTTCTGATGTCAAAGTTAGAAGAAATCGTTCGAATGGCAGAAAGTCAACCAGTGACCTTGACAGTGACCATGTCCTTTTTAAGCCCCATGCTCACATGAGGTCCCTTAGAGCATCTGATCATAGGTGCGTGTAAAAGAGAACATTTACCTGGCAGTTACCTAGGATCTGGTCCCAGCTTTGCACTGATTAAAACTAGGAAGATAACTTGGCAAACTATAAGGTTTCCTTGAGCGCTGGAATTACCTTGATCTCCCTCAGGCTTCTCATTGCTTGGAACAGCCAGTGATGGTCTGGTCTTCCTATTGCCCCTTTAACCTTCTGCTAGGAAGTGTTCCTAACCCAGTGCACCCTGGTGTCTGTGGTATTGATTAACATTATTGGCCAATGGCTTCCATTACTCCCCACTTCCAGGAACATCATGGGCTTCTTCTTCCTTTTCCCTTGTGGTTGGGTAGAGTGAGGTAAGTAGTTCTCGCTAAAGAACCTTTAATTGCCAATTCAAAAAAGTCCGGTGCAACCTTTCTCTCTGGCTTGGTGTCTGATGATGTTCAATGTGCTGGCTGTACCAGTAGTCTGGGTCGCAGGATGGGAAGTCTTGGAGAGTAGAGCCCAGCCAACCTGTGACATGTATGAAGGATGAAGAAGAAAAGAAACACATCCGTCAAGGGGGCTATGTGGTTTTGCAGCATAGCCTAGCTTATCCAGAGTAATGCAGGGTTCTGATGGGCACACCTGTCACCTGCCACAATTCTGTGGTTTCCCCGAGTGATTGAGGTATGGAAACACCCCACAAACCAATCAGACTCTTCCCTAAAAATTTTCCACTTGAAAGGAGACCCACTGAATGTGAAATGCTTGGAAGCTGTGTCTCTGAAAAGGCAGAGCCATGAACCCTTGGCAGAGGCCTCCTGCACGTACGAGCTCTTCTGGGGACCCTCTTTTTGGTTGTGCGTTTGAATCTGGAGTCTGCTCAGTATCTTTCCTGTAAATCCCTGCATTGGTTAAATGATCCAAAGTCAATTCCTACTACTTGCCACAGAAGCCTTCCTTTGCACTGTGCCCACTGTAAGATTTAGCCGTGCCTTAATCACCCAATGTGACCTGTGGAGGGCAGGAGAAGAGAACTGGACTGAAGAAATGGTATCAGACACATCTGTGTGGCGTTTCAAATCTTCCCCACCCTACCTGGCTCGAGGGGTTGGGCCGGCTTTCCAGACTCGACTGCCACCATAGCCGCAAACTCTGACTCCAGCAACTTTACTCTCCAAAGGAGACATTGTCCAACGCCAGGCCCTTGCTTTCCTGCCCCAGGACTCTCTTGTTCACTCTGAAATGTGAAGATTTTTCCAGAGAAGCACACACATGCGACCCAGAAGCAAAAGACCATTAGCATCCTGCAGGGCACAACTTTGACCAAGAAATGGTGGAGACCAGTGGATAAAGTCCTCCTCAAACGGACTATTCTGAAAAGCATTCCTGGAATACAGGCAGGCAGATTTGAGCAATTTGTCACGCTTGATAGCAAACACTTGCCCCCTCTGTCCTGCGCTTACACCAACCTGCTTCCTGTCCCACCCCACACCTTCTCCTGCATCCCAGCCCCTGGGATGCATAACCCTTCCTCCAGGCTCTGCGCTCTGCAGAACATAGGCTGAGCTGTGATCTGTGGTTCATTCAGAAGAACTGGGTAAATTTTCTCTCTTAGACATCTTAAAGGACCCCCCCCCCCACACACACACACACACATCTAGGACGTTAGGGCACTATGGTGTGAGAGGGATAGGAAACAGAAAGCAGAGTTACGGATTTCACCTTGACTCTTCTGGTACTCAGGCGTAGAAACAAAAGCGTAGCTTGGAAACTTCTAACACTTCTCTGCCGACCGTGGTGGGTGGCTATGAGGAGCATGAAGACAAAGGACATAACACAGGGATTCTGTGATGCTCCCCAGAGGACATCTTACTGCCTCTAGAATAGAATGTAAAGGTGTTTTCGATGTCACGAGGGAACATTTATCTGTTGTAGTGGGCACTGTGCTTACATTACATTACGATTCCTGTTCCACTGTCACAAATGGCAGAATTCCTTCATTCTCATGGCTATATAATACTCGTGTGTGTGTGTGTGTGTACACACACATTCCACAATTTTGTTATCCATTCATTCATGGGCTGACATGTAGGGTGTTTCCACATCTTGGCTGTTGTGAATAATGCTTGTATGAAGATGGAAAGCAGATACCTCTTTGAGATATCGGTTTCATTTTCTTTGTGTATATGTGTACCCAGAAGTGGGTTCCTGGATCCTAGGGTGGTTCTGTTTTTAATTTTTTGAGGAACCTCCATACTGTTCCATAAGGGCTCTCCCAATTTACATTGCCTACAAGGATGTTACGCTACATGAAATGAACCAGATAGAGAAAGACGAATAGTACGTTATCACTTATTTGTGAAATCTTTAAAAAAGTAAACAACAGCCATGGAGACAACAGAGGGGTAGTTGCCAGGGGCTGGGCTGGGGGGGGGGGACGTAAGACGGTGGCCAAGGGGAAACACTTCAGCTACAAAATGAATAGAGTCTCGGGGTGTGATGTGCAACGCCATGACCATACTTGACACCACCATCTTGTGTATTTGAAATCTGCTAGGACAGTAGATTCCCTAACGTTGTCACCAAAAAAGAAAAACCAAACTATGTGAGGCTTAGACAGATGTCATAATTAACTTGGTTGTGGTAATCATTTCATAATGTCTACCTATATGAAGTCATCACGTTGAACACGTTAAATGTATTACCATTTCATTTGTTAGTTATACTTCAATAAAGCATTAGAAAATTTAATTAAAAACACCTTTATTGGGTCGTCTAGGTGGCTCAATTGGTTAAGCATCTGCCTTCGGCTCAGGTCACGGTTCCAGGGTCCTGGGGTCGAGCCCCAGGTCGGGGCTCAGCGGGGACCCCGCTTCTGACCTCCGCTCCTCCCTACCACTCATGTGCACTCTCTGTCTCTCAAATAATTAAATAAAATCTTTTTTTAGAATTACCTCTATTGCCATTTCCCTTTGCAAGCCGTACACCTTCTCCAAGCATCTCTCTGCAACACCTTTGGGAGGATTCAAGGGGAAGATGTATTCCAGATCTGCTGCTCCAGAAACAGTGATCAGAAGAGTGTCACTGTTGTTGACTCTTGATGTCCACGGAGGATCGTTTGCCAGTTTTTATGACTGTGTTAGTGAGGACACCTCAGAGCAACAGACACAACTGAGTATCTCTTCCCACGGATGGTTAGACACCAGTTGGAACTGGTATATACTCTCTCTTGCTCAAGGGAAGCCTATCATTTTATTCTCTCCAAGCCTTTGACTGATTTGATGCGACCCTCCCACGTGACGGAGAGCAGTCTACCCTCAATGTTAATCTCATCCCAAACACCCAGAATATCGTCTGACCAAATATCCAGGCACCCTGTGTCCCGACCAAGTTGACACATAAAATTAACCATCTCAACAGTACTTGTTTTCCAAACAACAAACAAACCAAACACACACACACACACACACACACACACACACACACACACACACAAAACCACCATCAAATGGAAGAAAAAAAAAATGAACAGTCCTAGAAGAGATGTCAACAAAATATAGAAAACAGGAAGAAGCCGGGTGATCGCTGAATTAGCAGACCCGAGGCAGCTCGCCCCCTGCAGAAGGGTAGGATGGGGAGGGCATATGTAGATGTAAAAGGAACAGAAAAGAAAAATGCATAACTTAGGGGTTCTGTGTGTCTCGGAAATCGGCAGTGCGAGATGAAAACAGGAAGAGGAGTTGTTGGTGAGAAAACACGGCCTCCCAGAGCCCCGTCACCCTGCCGCGTCCCCTGTCCCTGGGCACGCACCGACAGGCAGGGGAGGCTGCACACTGGGCACGGGCTCTACCGCCAGCCCTTACGCGCACGGCGAGACGCCTCCCCAAAGCGCGTTCCTTGTTTGAGCCCCGCGTCACCAGCCCCAGGTGTGGCGTTGACGGTTTTACGATCAACCTCCCTGTACTCTTCCACTTTATAAAATCCTTCATCTACTGACCTCGCTTTGCAGCTTACGAGACAGACATACAGACCCGCCGAGACATCGATGGCCCAGAATTTGCATTTGAGGCGTGGAGCGTCTCGAAGTGTGTTCTGAGTTACTGTAGGAGAACAGACTGTCCACCGTGCGCTTCGCGGTGTTCTGACGGCATACATGTTCAAGGTCAGACGCTGTCCTGAGCCAGGCCCACAGCAATGCAACGTGAATACTTTTATTACCTTTTAATGGCTTCATCTTTTATCAGATTTCTAAGTCCTGCGAGGCTGGTTGTCCCAAACCTAATCTCTTCACCTCCCCTTCTCCTTTTGGGTTGTGTCTACATTATTGGAAAGGCCCAGAATATATTTCCAGAGTGGATGGGTAGGGAGCATCTCCTGGGATGTCTTCATGCAGATGTCTTCCAGGATTCCAACTGCCCCACCTGCTTTTATCCCAGACCTAGGAAAGCCCACTGCACACAAGTCCCCTGGTACAGTCCTTTCAGGTCTGTTGGCACTCCCCAGCCTCTCCCAGCACAGGAGAGTCCCGTACTGCTTCTCTGTAGCCTGGGGTAGCTACAGCTCCAAGATGTTCTGTGAAGCCCTCCCAGCCTCGTCAAGTCTCGGGCAGCCCTTCTCTGTGCAGACTCCCGTGTCCCTGGGAACTTTCCTCAGGAAGCACATGGTAGAGCTCCTCCTTGGCAGGTCCCACCTCCGCTTACCTTGTTCTGGGAAGCAGAAGACCAAGGCATCGTGTGAGAGTCGGCCTCTGATCGCCCCTTCCCCACTGACCCTTTCAGAATCTAGAAGTTAAGGGTCGCTTGCTGTTACTCAGAATTCCCTCAGTCTCAACATTACCCATGCTCTTTTTCTTGTACGGTGTAGGTTTTGGAAATTAAAAGCCAGGGAAAGATGTCCATCTCCCTTTTCTGCTTTCTCCACTCTTTAATGTCTGCTCTCACCCAAGGGCATGATCAACCATCTGTTGTGTATTAGTAAAAGTAATGTCTTTCTAACCCTCAGTAATATCAAGGGGATTCTCTGGGCGATGAGACTTGGGTCATTCATGTCCATCTACACCAGTGACGGTTGGTGGCAGGGTACGGGGAACCAGAGGCTGAGGCTGGAACTGAGATGCTCAAGAACAGGGTTCAAGTGTGCTGGTCTTTTCCTCTCGTTAATCCTGGCCCTGCTCTAGCTAAAGGATTCTCTTTAAGGGATGGGTCAATCTCATTTGCTCTCATGGATGTGATTTGGCCAGAGTGAGGGGCTCTCCTGGCTCCCTCTCTTCTAGGAGGATCTCTGGCTGCTCCAGTGTTAGTTACTGCCTCACTGAGGCGGACGAATGGAGAGTGAGACGATGGCTTCTTCTGCTGTTGCTCTGCTGACCACACAAGAGCCGTGTTTTGGAAATGGGAGAGGAAGTCTCTTGATAGGGACCAAGCTTTCTATCAGTGCAAGAGAAAGGAAGACATGAAAGTCGCATTGATGAGAATGACTTTGTTTTGCTAAATCACAGAAAGAATGTGAACAGGGCCAGCAGGCGTGAATGCTGTCCCCGATGAACGTTCTTTCGTCTTCTGGCTGTGGTGTTCTATTGTGGCAGCCTCTAATCACAGCATCTTGCAGGACTTGGCCTGCCTCATGCTGTGCCATGGACTCATGCTAGAAACCATCCTCCCTGGACTCATTCTGGAAACAGTCGTCCCCGTCTCCCACAACTTCCTGGCTTCTTGTGTGACCTCTACACACCCGTTCACTCTGTCTTACTCACTATAGCAAGCCCATTGCCTTTTCCCATCAACGGGATGCTTCCCTTGGTGCCCCCAGCTTCCCTGCCTCCTCTCGGGCCAGGAATCACTGCCCTACACTACCCTTGGAGTCATTCCAAGCTCTTCTCCCAGAGAGCTTCTCCTCTCTGTCACCCCTCCCATGACCCCAGCGAGAACCTGGGGGACCTCGCGCACTGGAGGGAACTCTGGACCGTGGGCTGCCTTAGCGGCCAGGTCGGAACCAGCCCTGCAGAGAGCTCAGGTTCCAAATCCGTAGCCTGTGCCCCAGTGTATGCTGAGCCATGTTCTTCCAGGACCCGTGTGTGCCATTACAACATTCGTGAGCGAGTTTCTCCAAAGTTGGCCCACCTGGAAGAGGCGGGGACTGAGTCTCAAGGTAGCTCAGATTTAGATGAAAAAGTCCTTGAACAAGACAAAAGAATTGTAATTTTTCAACTTCATTGGCAGAAGAGTCAGAGGAAGACCTAGAAAAGGACAAGGTACGGTCCCCTTTATGAAAGACTCGTAAATCCGTGTTGCACCCTGACCGCGGTAACATTTGAACTGTCTTTAGGAACGAACCCCAGGAAGACAAAACCTCATTATTTTGCTTTATTCCCCAACAGTGGGCACCTGTATTAGCATGCACTAAAATGAGCATAATATTAACACAGAACAGAAGAAATCACCCAGGCTTGGGTCTCTGGCCACGGTCCGGAGACTGATAGGAATTTTGTACTTGACTTAAAAGTGGAAGGCTTGCGCCCAGACATCTGTGGCTGGAATTATGTCTGGCCTCTCTTTAGTGGAGCTCAGTGATTCGGTAACATTCAAGCCATGAAAACCCCTGGACTGCACTGGATACAGGAAACCGTCTGCTCTCTTCTTTGTGGACAATTTAAGGAAAATGTTAGGAGTAATGAACTTCATGCAGTTTCTGCCTTCAGCTCTGAGTGTGGGACTTAATCCTCTGGGGAAATGCAACTTCATTAGACAGTAAACAGAGAATCTGGCCCTGCCAGATTAATGATGTCTATAATGAAAATGTATCTTTGCCATGGGTTTGCAAATCGCTTAGCCGAGGTTAACAGCTTAACAGACTGCCTCCTTTTATTGTGAATTTTAATTACAAAAATGATTCCTGAATATATCATCATGTTTAGACTACTGCGGGTGAGGTTACCATCCCACACTCCGAGGTCTTCTGTCCTCATCAGAGACGATCGCTGTTGGAGGGTGGGTATCCTTCTAGAGTCTTTTTCCTAGGATTTTTTTTTCAAAGATTGTATTTATTTCTTTGACAGAAATAAATACAAGTAGGCAGAGAGGCACAAGTAGGCAGAGAGGCAGGCAGAGAGAGAGAGAGGAGGAAGCAGGCTCCCTGCGGAGCAGAGAGCCCGATGTGGGGCTCGATCCCAGGACCCTGGGATCATGACCTGAGCTGAAGGCAGAGGCTTTAACCCACTGAGCCACCCAGGTGCCCTAT
>NC_081564.1:2515231-2594589 GCF_022355385.1 Mustela nigripes
CCTGGGATCATGACCTGAGCTGAAGGCAGAGGCTTTAACCCACTGAGCCACCCAGGTGCCCTTTTTTTCTAAGCTTCTATACACACATTTCTACAAATGGGAAAGCTGTATCCAGCTTTCATGATCTTATTTCAACATAAAATGTTTCATTCTGTAGCTATTATTTGGCAATTTACTTTCTCCTTAATCCACAAGGTTTCTAGAGATCTACCCATGTCTCTACACAGAGAACGAGTGATTTCTGTCCCGTGTCCCATCATTGCCTTAATCAGAATAAGGTAGGTTACACTACGGTAACAAATGTTCCTTGAAAGCTTGGTGCCCCTGCACGACAGAGATTTATTGCTCATTCGTGTGACGTTAACTTCAGTTTGGCAAAGGGTGCCTTTTCCACCAGTGACTCAGGGATCCAGACATTTTCCATTCGTGAGGCTCCCACCTCGGTGCATGACTTCCAAAATTAACAAGGAAGGGGAAGAGAGGGGTGGAGGAAATGCACTGCCTTTCATTTGCTAGTTTTTCATTTTGAGATGTGCTTAGGCTCAAAACTCTGTTGCAAAACGAACAGGAAGAATCCCCGCAGTCCCTCTGCTCAGCTTCGCTACATGTTAACGTGGTGCAGAACCACAAGGCCACGGTCAAAACCAGGAGGTGAACGCAGACACAAAACGATTGAGGACTGTCGATCTGTCCGGGGTCCCCCAGTTGCCACATGGATGCCCTGAGCTGACACGAGTGACCCAGTCCCGGACCGCACATTGCACATTGGTGCCTCGCGTCTTGAACCTCTTTGTTCTAGGTGATTTCTTAGGCCGGTTGAGTTTTTCATGTCCCGGACATTTTAAGTGAGTACCAGCCAGTTATTTTATAGAAAACTCCTCAATTTGGGTTCGGCTAGGTTTCTTCATGATTAAATTCAGGTTATCCTTTCTGGGCACGAAGAGCTTGGAAGCTGTGCTGTGACTGTCCGTGTCACGTCAACACGTAGGTGGCGTCATTATACCCTGATACAGGGCAGGTTGGCTTTGAGCATTTGGCCTTGCTGGTGCATCAGCCGTGATGCTTCTGTTCCCCCCTACGTGTTACATAAACGCAGAGAGGCTTTGAGACTAGGTAAGTATCCTATGAACTGTGGTACTTCACCCACACATCTCAACATCCCTCGATCCGACTCTGAAACCGTCCTCCCTGTGGTGTCTGCCAAATGGCGGATTTCTGTTTCCGTCACTCCCTCTATGTTTGTTAGTTGGAATTCACGTACTCCTGGGGCGCCCGGGTGGCTCGGTCTGTCAAGTGGCTGACTCTTCAGCCCCGGTCTGGATCTCGGGGTTGTGAGTTTAAGCCGTGTATTGGGTTCTGCACTAGACATGGAGCCCACTTAAAAAAAAAAAAAAAAAAAGGCAATTCATTTATTTATTGAGTTCTGAATCTATATCCCTGATGGACACACTGGTACTTGTTTTATTCTGTGCATTGCAGTCCATTGCTATCATCGCTTATTTTCTTGCTCACGTTGCCCCGGATCTGTCCATTTGGATGCTTCCAGTTGGCCCCTGTGTCTTTGCAGGGTACGACCACCCCCTTCTGAGCATCTCCTTATTTTCTGCTCCCGCGAGAGGTCCCAGGCTTGTCCCGTACTTTTCCTGTCCTACAGTGGAGCCTGCCATGTCCCCAAGGAGCCCAGCTTCCTCTATGAGAGCCATTCTTCAGATGCCAAGATCTGCTGCTTCGGGCATGCACGTGCTCCTCACGGCGTTTGAACAGAGAGAACACCTCGCAGCCTGTGTGCCTTCCCAGCGGCCGGCACCCGGTCACCTGCCCCAGCCTGAGAGACAGGGAGACCCAGAAATCTTTTCTTTGCTCCCATGAGTAGGAAACAACACAATAAATACATAGCATTGTGAGAGTTCTGTGGCACGCCTGGCCTCCAGCTTATCTAGCCTTACACTGTGCTCCCAGTGTTTCACGCTCGAAAATAACCCCCCCGTGCACTCCCTCAAGCCTGTCTCCTTGGTCACATTCCCAGTAGACTATTGTGCTCATCATCGCCTAAAAAATCCCAGCTGAACTATAAGAAGATGAGGACAGCTTCAAATATGGCACTGGTGATATGTTTTCTGAATTTTATTAAACACCATAAGTGAAACACCAAAGCCCACATATATTTTGGGTTCTGCACTCTTTCTGGATTTATCATCAGCTGTTTTTCCCGGATAATGATCTCAAGTGGATTGTGGCAAGCTGGTATGTCTGAAGTTCTGATTCTAGTTATCTTATTTTTAGTTCTGTTTTCTTCCTAATGAACCCAAAAACTAGAGAAAATTTCTCTCCAGAATTGGACTCAGGGGTTGGTTGCTACAGTGTTCTATAAACTGTTCTTTTAAAATAAACCTTTCTTGTTAGCAAGAAGAAAATCATAGACTTTAATAGCAGATTAAAAAAAAAAAAAAAACATCTTGTCCGAATAAATAGAATATGACAAAGCGAGGCCTGGCTGGTGAAGCTGTATCATTTTGACAAGGATCTACGGCCAAAGAAAATCTGGATCCGACCTCTCCTCTCAGCAGATCCTGGTGGACTGACTGGGGGAGGCAGTCAGACTTAAATAACTTGAAATTAACCATTTCGGTGAATAGCTCAGTTGCATTCACCACTAGCTTCAGGTTCCAAGACATCCCCACCGTTTGTTTGGTTTTTTTTTTTTTTTTTTTTTTTTTTTTTTAATTTTTCCCCTCCCCATCTTTGTGAAGGGAAGCCCTATTACCTGGTTTCCCCCTGGGCCCTCCCCTGGCAAGCACCCGTCGGCACTCGATTAATGGGTCTATGTCTTCTGGGCGTTTCAGACATGGGATCATACACTGTGTGCCGTTTGTATCTGGCTCCTCCTTGACATGGTGCTTTAGGAGTGAATGTACGTGGTAACTAACAGGCGTCTGGGGCTTTCCTTCTCTTTCACAGCTGACCCTGTCCCAGTGTGTGGACAGACCCACAGTCAAGGGAAGAGCTGAATTCGGTCATTCCCCACGACGTGCGTGCACCCACAGGGAGGAATGTCGGGAGCCTTCCCTGCCGACTCACTACCCCCAAGGCAAGAGGTTATTGTGTGACCAATGGAAACTATGTGGACAGCTTGGTCTCTGTCATGGAGCAACCAACGTTCTCCTCTTGTTCAGGGGCGTGAGAATTTCAGAGGACAGAAGCCCAGTGGGTTCTCCCTGTGTGGCCGTTATGCCTAATCTTGCCATCAAGCACAGGGGAGGGCTGGTCCCTTTGCAGAGAGAAGTTTTGGAAATCATTCAGTGCTTTAGGAAAAAAGGAAAAAAAAACCACTCTCATCAAAGGCTTTTTTTTCTATTTATGCAAGTGTAGTAAAACCATTTCAGAAATGGGCGGGGCAGGGGGGAGGCGGGTACAATAATTGGGAAGGGTTTCTGCCTCATAGCAAGAAAATTTGTGTAGGGGGCACCCAAAGCCTTGACTCGGACACGAGACACCGCTACAGTTTGTGGAATGGGGCTCTTTGCTAAGAATGCTCCTCGCCGAAGTTTGGAAATGAGTGCACGTGGGGACCCATTTCATGAAGATTTCTTCTTCCATTCTGCTAAGGGGCCAGGCTCCTTCCCACGCTGATGCGTCCTCTGCCTGGAACATGTTCCCCTCAGCTGCACCTGCTTATTCCCTGCCCACCCCCGGCCTCAGCCTGTAGGTGCCCTGAGCTGCTGCCGAGCATCCTCCCTGAAGGACATTGTCACGGGGACACGGAAGCCAGACTGTCTCACTTGCTTTCCGCGCTCCAGCTTCTTCCTGGTGCTGACTTTGGGCGTGTCTCTTACTCTCTGCCCACCCCTTCCCTCCCCCTGCCCCGCTTTCTGCTTTTATCGAATTAGGACCACAGTCGCAGGCACCTCGTGAGGTTTTGATGAGGACGCTAAGGGATGAAGACAGTTCAATCCCTCGTGAGAGGGGCTGGTGTGTAGCAAACACACTGTCATTTTCAGAGTGCTCATCACCTGAAATTGTGCGGACGATGTGTTTATTCTTTGTGTCTCCACGACACTGCATTCTCTGTGACAGTGACTCCTCTGTTGCCGTCACCACTCAATGCCCAAAGCCAAGAAGACTGCCCGATTTGTAATAGATGCTCAGTAAGTAATTGTTCCCTGCCTGCATGTGGGTGTGACCGATCGGGAGCCCAACAGGTCCCCTCTGTCAGTGGGAGCACAGCCTCGGAGGACACTCTGGGGAAGCAAAGACTTTTTGTCTTCTTGTGCCGGAAAATGCACACATTCAGGCGCCGACGACCGGACATGGTAGCCTGATTCCCACCAGATGTGACTGACCAGCGTGTGTCCATCCAGCCTCACACGTGAGAAGGGCCAGCCCCCAAGCTCCTTCTCTTTCGATGCTGGGGCTTTTTGGCCTCATCCTACCACAAGGGGTCACAATCTGAAACGCTTTTGAGGCCCTACTGGCCACAGCCTTCTTCTCGGTCACTCAGAGTGACCGAGTGCATTTCTCTAATTTGTCTGCCTCTCGACTTAATTCTCATACATACCTGCATTGCATCTGTGTCCCTGATGATCGGTCCAGAGTCTGAACTCACACTTGGTCTAGGAATGCACTAAGCTGTGCGTTCGGTTCGGGAGAAGGGCGTCCAGCCTACAGATCCGCCTTCCCACCCGGTGTCTGATTGTCAGGGAGCCCAGATGACCCTGGGTATTCGCCAGGACTGTGGGCTCGCCTAGATTACCAACCTTAGGAGCCATACCTGTGCCTTCCCCACAGGTGCTGTGGGGCAGGGCCTAGGGCTCTGGCCTGTCTTGAACCTGACAGTCATGCAGGTGCCCTTACCGCCTCTGGACTTCCGCCCAGGGAGGAGTCAGGGTGGAGCCGTGACCTCAGGAACCCTCAGGTTCCTACTGACTCCAATCCGACCTCTGGGTTATGGGCATCACGGCTCCGACTCCTTCCTAGGTTGGGTTTTCTAGAAGTAGGAAGCAGATTCTTGTCTATGGTGGTGGTTCAGGTGTCTTGGGGGAGAGCATAGCCTTCCAGATAATACCAGGAGAGGCTGGGCCCATTGGCCAAAACCAGGTGTCTGTGAGCCCTTAGCATCCAACCCTCACAGCGGACGTGGGCTGGGATTAGGACTTTCACGGTCCCATTCATCTAGACGTGCAAGATAATTGGATGCAGATGAACAGATGGTCCACCACTGGGGCAACGAGAAGGTTCTTTCTATTCTCAGTGAGTTTACAATCTAGATTAGCCACATTATCCCCAAATTTGCAAAACAAATGCCTCTCCATCAACAAAATTCAAGGTCATGCCATTGGGAAGTCACTGCATAGAAGCACCAGTGGCCTGGGCGTGGCTCATCTCCGCTGACTCATCTCCGTGGCTCATCTCCGCGGAGGAAGGGGGATGCCTTCGCCTTAGTAAAATATCTAAGGAGAGGCACATTTGTTGTAAAAAAATGAATCACATTTTTTTGTTTTGTTTTGTTTTGTGTTATGAGTCTACCATAGAGACAATTATATTGGTTTACGGAATCTGCAGTAATCAGCCCATTTTGTGCGTTCCCAGGGTGGATGCGTGCGTCATGGATATTACCCTGACTGTACCCACGAGACCTTGGATTCCACGCTATACCTGTCTTTAATGCCCCTCGGGCCACACCTGCCGACAAATCCCAGGGACCTTAGCGGTGTTGGAAAATGGCCCTCGTGGTGGGTCTCCACCATAGAATGTGCGTCCCCTTCCCGTCCTCACTCTCCAGCCACATTTTTGGGCCTTAATGAGAATGTTAGCTACTACAGTTTCCCTTTATGAAGCCAGCAGGGTTTTCTTTGCTGTGAAATGAGTAGTTCAATTACCCTCCTACTAATGGATAAAGTGTAATTAACGTTGTCTTGAGGCTCATTCTCCTTTGAGCTGCCATTCCTCATAAGCCACACATTATTCTCGGGAAAAGTCAATGTGTCACTTTTATTAGGCCGGTTTGCACTTTAACACCAAGAAAATTAATTCGAGCTACATTAACGTACTTAACTTCAGACACAGTGGGATTATCCGGAGCTGTCCTTTATGAAGTCATGTCACTTCCGACTCCGTTGGTCCAGCTGCGTCCAACGTGAGGTCGTCCATCGGTTCTTGTGGCTGTTGGTGGCCTCCCGTGTCCCGCCACGGTGCCGGGGAGAATTTTCCCATGAGTTCCCAGTTCCCGTTCATGAGACCAAAGACTCCCTCTTTTGGGAGGGTTGCGATTCCAAGTATACGATGCCCTTCAAGGATTTGCTCTAATGTATTATCTCATCTCTTGCTAAAGGTTTTCTAAGGTTTGTGTTTTTCTACTCCCCCCCCCAAATCAAATTCAGAAATCAGATATGAAGGGGCATAGCCAGCAGGGAATTCTCGGGCCCCATCTCCCGCTCTTATGGCCCACACTTGTATTCACAGCTTCTGTCCCGGGTTTGCAGACTTAGCCACCATGCTTCACATGTTGCTGGAACCCTCCATTGGTTCTCTCCTGAGTACAAAGTCTGTGTTCCCAAAAATCTCTTCAGGAGGCAAAGGAAGTAGGAAAAAACACCCTTTGCCAGAACATTCATTATTTTGCTGAGGTCCATTAGACTAACATTTATTTAATGTGCTATTGGTCCACTGAGTTTTAGGAACCAACAATTATCCTACAAGAGAAAATCCTATTTCCTAAGTGTCTTTCTTAAAACATCAATTAGAGGACAGTAACTTCTCCCTTTGGATCAGCAACTGTACCCTGGTGTCCCATGAGCCATGTCTATGCAGTGCCTTTTTTTTTTTTTTTTAACTGACTATTTCTTTAGAGCAATTCGATGTTCACAGTAAAACTCAGGGGAAAGCAGGGAGGTTTCCCATCTAGCCTCTACCCCACTCATGCATAGCCTCTCCCGCTCTTAGCAGCTGCACCAGACGGGACACCAGTTACAGGGATCACGCCACTGACACACCTACATCACCCGAGTCCGTAGGATACGTTAGGGGGTCTCTGTTGGTGTTGGACGTTCTGTGGGTTTGGAGCCACAATGACCCATCTGCACCATAATGGTCTCATACAGAATATTTTCACTGCCCTAAATCCTCCCCCACCCCACTCTCTGGAACCACCGATCCCGCTGTCATTTCTGTAAGCTCTGCCTTTTCCAGAGCATCCAGAACAATTGCAATCCTGCACTGGATGGAGGTGGGGGGCGGGGTGCCCTTTCGGACTGGCTTCTTTGACTCCGTGATGTGTGGTTGGGTTTCCTCCCTGTCTCTCCATGGCGTCATAGCTCATTTCTTTTTAGTGCTAAGCAATATTACATTGTCTGCATAAACTACAGTTTATTTATCGGCTCACCTACTGAAGGACATCGTGGTCATTCCCGGGGCTTTATTGAAACCACACTGACACGTTGAACCTCAGTAAATCTGCCAGTAAATCTGGATTTCTGAGTTCTCTTAGAAAAGTAGGAGCTGCCACACAGGTGGGAACCGTGCCTGGTGCCACCAGCTGGATCTTAGGGGAGCGTCCTCATTCAGATGCTGCGTTTTCCAGCTGGGGACCTGGGGACCTACTCAGCCTGCCACATTGTGGGCCCCATGTGGGCGTTTGTGCAAAACTGAGCTAGTTGCTAATGCCCGTGACACTTACCCTGTCTGCTGCTAACCTCTTCCACCCCCTCATCTGTCCAGGGCTGGCTCTTGGGGGCACGTAGTAGATTTATTTGAAGAGAGGAAAGTGCGATCTTTCTAAAGCAAATTTCTCTGTTATGCCTCACCGTGCTGAAGTCTGCGGAAGCCCGTGGTGGCACAGGCAGTGGTTCCCACCGCAGTGGACTCAGGCTTCCGAAGGAGGCGTCCAAACATGGTTAGATGCCCTCTGGCCCTGGAAAGTCAAGAGTTTGGCCACGCATGGCTAAGAACCCGATGAGCGACTGGGTTTTGGTCTAGAAGGGCTCCCCCACAGGGCCAACTCCTTCCCTTCTTCGGAGAATTCCTCTGCACTTGTTTCCACGACCTTGGAGACCCAGCTTGGCAGTGACATCGAGCACCACCTGGGAGAGTCCGGGTCTGTGTGCCCTCCTGCTTTCTTTGGGTCACTCCCAGGCCAGGGAGGGACAGTCCCTGGATCTCCACTTGCTGGCCCTAGGCTCACCCTCACTCGGAGTCAGCCCCTCCCTGTGATGTGAAGTTTGCTGCTAGACTGACGTCGTAGCGCCCTGGGGAGTGCAGTAGCTTGCTTTTACAGTTTTCACTGCTGCCGAGAGCTTGAGAAGGGCGGGCGTGGTGTGAAAAGTGTGAGCAGTTAAGGCCCAGGCTGACTGGAGACCAGGTGTATCTTCAGAAGGACCCCTGTTGGCCCCCGTGCTCTCTGCCTCCCCGGCCTGCTCCCGCGCCCCCTTGTCCCTCACTCGGCCTGGGCCTCTCTTGGTGCAGAAGGAAGAAGGTCCAGCAGAGAACCGATCATCAGCTCGGGCCCGGGGCAGGTTCCTGGGTGCACAGAGACTGGCTGTTAGGACAGGGTGGGGCAGAAGGGAGCTCTTCCCCGCGCAGAGTCACCTGCAGGAGAGCACTGCCAAGGCTTCCCTTCCTTGGGAACCTCGAGGGGCCCTGGGGGAAGTGGGAGGGGCTTCAGAGCATCTGGCAGGGGAGGGAGAGAGGTCCCTGCCTGAAGAATGGTGCCTTCCTTCACATTATATGATCACGATGAGAAAAGACAATGCAAGCAATTAAGAAACAGGTTGGATACTGAATGTGTTTCTAACTTACAGATACAACCTTTTAAGTAAATTTTTAATAACAGACTTGAGCTTGCACACCTGAGCACAACTGAGATATCTGATTTTATTCTTGAAGGGGCCCCACCAAATTTTTTTTTAAGATTTTATTTATTTATTTGAGACAGAGACAGTGAGAGACAGCACGAGAGGGGAGAAGGTCAGAGGGAGCAGCAGACTCCCCATGGAGCTGGGAGCCCGATGCGGGACTCGACCCTGGGACTCCGGGATCATGACCTGAGCCAAAGGCAGTTGCTTAGCCAACTGAGCCAACCCAGGCGCCCCCCCTCCCCTGTTTTTTTTTTTTTTTTTTTTCATGAGCCTTTCAAAGTCTTGATAGTCCTCACGGAGGAGCAGGTGATAAAAACCATTTTTTTAAACCGTTTTTTATAAGCTTCCAAAAAATTTACGGCAGTGGAAACTACCTCCTTTCTTTTTCCTTGACAGATTTAATGTTGAACTTTTCTCGTGATCATCTGAGCTGGTCTCTGATCCAATAGAACCTTTAAATATCAGATATTTCACAATAATGATGAGGCTCTAATTTGACGTAGGTGCCTCTAAGATTTGGGGTCTACTGGTTGAAAAGAATAAATCTCTCGTTTTAAGACTTGCAAGCACACAAACCCAAATCCCTCCAGCCAGAAACATGAAATAAAAGAGAGAAAGCCATGCCTGGTTCTGAAGGTTTTCGTTCAGACACACCCCCCTCCCCCCGCTCACCCATGATCTAAGACCCCGAGGTTCATCTTTGTGTCAGCGAGCCCCTTCCGCACCAGCCTATTCCTGCTGGTCTGGGGACCCCACCCTTCGGTCCAAATTAGCATCTCTTCCCACAAGCCTCTGCTTGGATCCTGTCTTGAAGTCTCAGGCAGGCACAGCCCCTAAGAGACGCTGGCGAACAGAGCGGTCGGCCAGGAGGGCACCTGGCGTTGCCACTTGGAGACTCACTCAAGTGAACAGCAATGGTTTTGACTTTGCACAATGAGGCATGATGTATCCAGAGCACTTTGCATAATGTAAGAACAATGCATCGTGCTGGCCTTGTCAGGAATCCTCGGGGGCTGTGCATTGGGTAAACAAATGGGGTGTCATTATACTTTAAAAGTTTGCAGGAAACCAGAAGACAGGGATTCTGCTATTGCAGTTTTTAAACAATGGGCCCTGAGTAACTGTGGAAAACTCTCCCTGTACGTGGGTTGCCGTCCATCCCTACTTCCCCCTGCCTTTGTCTGGCGTTGAAAGAAGACGGGCCCACCCCCTCGGCATGCCTCGCTCTGATCAACGTATCCCACTCCTACACGACTTCACCTGAGAAGCAGATTTCGATAGCTTGCTAGGATTTAGGTCAGTGGATAATTCCGCACAAACAGCAGATCGTAATGCTGTTGACAAAAGAAAGGACAAAAATAACGGGCAAATTCCATAAACCCCCCTGGCTGGTACGTAGCTCACTTTTCGTAGATTTATCGTAAGTGTCCTTGAAAGCTATCTGAAAAGAGACACATTCGCGTGCTGTCCGTGGATGGGCAGGATAGTTTTCAGACTTGCCGATAACAGAGTCCCCCATAAAAGCTGCTGTTTAACAAAATGGTGCCTTTGGTAGCAAACATCTTATCTTTGGGTACCAACACAGAGAGAAATTTCACATGGGAGAGTGATTGGTGCGTTATTTAGATGTGATTTGCCTAAATGGACGGATCCTTGGAAAGTCTTCTTGGGGGTTAGGCTCACATTCTTGCCAAAGGGCTGGTCCTCTGTGGCAGCGAATGTCCCCGATCTCAGGCAAGTCTTTCGGGACACCCAAGGGACCTGGTGCCCGGAAGCAGTCTAAGGTGATTGCTCCGTGAATGTGGAGTGTGATCCTTCTGATCTTGATCTCCGTTCCCCTGGTCCTGGTGTGCGGTGGCCAAGTTGCCAGGTGTCCGTCTTGAACACCTCATTTCGTGGAACTCCCTGTAGGTGACGGTTATCTGTTCTGAGCACATGGTCTGTAGTTTTAGCTTCTTTTCAAAGTTGGCAGGTGGCACAGAAATAGGGTAGTCCAGAAACACATTGTCACTTAGATCATAGTGTATTTAGGGGGTCTCTGTTTTCCTACTTCTGCTAAAAGCTAATGCTCTTCTTCAGGTAGGCTCTGCTTTTAATTCGATACATATACTTTAAAAGATACTTTGTACCAGTTTTGTTAATATTACTGCATGCAAAATAGTACAGCTGTAAAAATAACTGTATTACAAGACAAACCATTCCAGAGAAAGACCTCTTGGTCTTCCTTGAAAGAAAACACAGGGGTGTATGTGTGTGTGTGTGCGTGTGTGCGCACACACACGCACGCACACACTCAGCATACAGGGTGGGATGTGGATTGGCACTGTCTGAGAATGGTCAGGTCACACCAGTGTCAGACTGGCCTCCACTCTGTGAAGTACTTAGAGCCATTGCTAGGGAATTGAGGTGGGAGCCACTGTGTCCCCTGTTGGCAGCCCAATGGTATGTCCATGCAATAGGCATGCACTAATGGAAACCACCCCAAATTCCAGCCTCTGCAAACTCCAGACCCACGGACACCATAACAGGGACCTCATTGTAGGGGTGAACGCTCTGTCAGCTTAAAGAGCCAGTATTCCCACTAGGTGGAAAGACACGGGAGCAAAGATACCCCCAATTCCTAATAACACTCATGCCCAACTCTCCGTTTTCTAGAAGAAAACTGGACACTTAAAGTCCATTCTCTCTCTTTTTTTTAAAGATTTTATCTATCTATCTATCTATCTATCTATCTATCTGTCAGAAAGAGAGAGAGAGAAGCACACAAGCAGGCAGAGAGGCAGGCAGAAGCGGAGAGAGTGGAAGGCTCCCTGCCGAGTAAGGAGCCCGATGCGGGACTCGATCTCAGGACCCCAGGATCATGACCTGAGCCTAAGGCAGTGGCTTAACCCACTGAGCCACCCAAGCCTTCCAAAGTCCATTCTCTTTAGTCCACACAGTGGGTTCTCTGCTCAGGACAGAGAGTATGTGTTTTCCTCGCAGCAGCCCGCGGGAGCTGTGTCTGAACTAGGTGCATTTCTCATGGGCTCCTCACTGGCCCAGTAAACCCATGACAGACCCTGAGTTCAAAGTCCAGTGCAAAGACTCGTAATGACAGGGCTGGATTTTAATAATAAAGAGATGCCCAGTTTATGAAGAACCTCATGGGACCACACTCTTAACAATCATAGAATTTCAAATTAGGAGCTCAGTAATTAATCCTGTTTCTGGTGAACTCATCTAAGTCAGGGTAATGGGTGACCTGGTCCCCTGACTCGCCAGAGAAGTAGTTCTCAGGTTCGATGTGTGTATGACTAATCACCTAGTGATCTAGTTAAAAGGAAGACTTTGACTGAAGGGCGCTTGGGTGGTCTGAGCCTCTGCGTTTCTAGAGTGCTCCCCGCAGGACTTCGTCGCTGGTCCTCCCAGGACCAGACCTGGAAAAGCAAGGTGCCATGTGGTTCTTCCTGGAGCTGGTTAGCCCCTGGCAGCCAACCACGCTCAGGTGGCAGAGCACGGACCCTCCTGGATGTCTCTCCTACCCCAAGAGTGTGGGTTTCTAGTCAGAGCATCACAGAGAAGCCTTCTGCTTCTGCGTTTAGCATTGGGGACACCAAGTGGAGAAGAACTGTCTTCTTGAAGCCCCTCACCCCCCCGACGGGAGCACCCCCCGTCTTCTAAGAGCACGCTGTCCAGGTGTCCTGTTTCCTCTGACAACATCACTCATTCCCAGCAGAGCGTGGCTTGGTCTGTTTCCCAGTGAGCTTCAGCAGTGTCCCTGAGAAGCTACCACTTATGGCAAGATGCACTCCGGACCCCCAGACCAAGCCCAACCTTGATGCACGTGTCTGTGGCTTCACAAAACACCAGCGTGTTTTCTCTCCTCGCCACTAACAATGAAGCCTTTGAGACGGCTGTCACACAGGACTGCCTTCGACGGTGGTAAGAGCCCAGCGGAGGAGCCGGCATGGCCCCCGACGGCGAGAGCGGAGGCCAGCAGCAGCCGTCTCCACGGCACAAGTGAAACCTTGTTGTGGCTGTAATTATCTGCCACGAATTCCGAAGGCATGCTAATATTTTGACATGTGACCCGCTTGGAGGATGAGGGCTAATTTGACAGTGCGGGGTTGTTTTTGCTGAGGGAGCCTTCCAGAGCCACATCGGCTCTGGAGACAAAAAGCGGGTGTCTTTTCCCCTCATCTAAGTGAGGAGCGGTGTCCTGTTCGCCTGACGCCCACACTCGCGCCCACCTGGGCAGGGGGACATCCCGCCTGGGCAGGGAGGGGAGAGAGACCCTCCGGATTCACGCATCCTGCTTGCTCCTGTCACTCTGTGGAAAGCTGTCCGGACGGCATCCTCATGGCATTTAAGTCGGGTGCACGGAGAGGGACCGGCTGTCTTCAGGGGGACCGTGGGCTGCGCGGGAACGCGGTCATGCCGAACAGTGCGGTCGGTTCCCAACATAGGCCGTCCAGACACCTTCATCCTCCAGAAGTCATCTTTGACTCTTGGGTCTGAGAATTTAAGCTCAGGTGGGACCCCACAGTCTGGGCACTTCTGTGGTGACCGGTGCTGGGGGCTGGTCTCTGGTCCTCAAACCACCATTCTGCTTCGGATACAAGAACCGGCTCTCGACAACACGCAGGTTTCAGGCTGAGATGCTGATGACGAATCATGGCTGGAAGAAAAGTAAAGAATCTCAACGGGAGAGACAGCCTCGTCTGTGAGCAGGGCACTGGCCTCAAGATGTAACGCATGGCGGCCGGAAAGCCAGGGTACAGCAGGCTGGCCCAGGACCCTCCCTTGCACAGCCCACAGCTTTCCCCAGTGGCTCGCTGGGGGTGTCACTCGGGTGTCAGTCCCCCCTCCCACCAAGTTCACAGCGCTGCCGTCTCTTTCGGAGGACCTGGCTCACTTCCCCACCCATCACTACGTCGCAGTGCCTGGAGCCCTTTCATAAGGCGCCAGGCTCTGCAGACAGCTAGAGGGTCTCTGCTCCAAGGACGCTGGGCCGGCTGACCTGGGACCGAGACACAAAGGACCAGGCAGCCCATGAGGGATTGTGGGAAGCAGAGCCGAGAACAAGGGATTTGTGTTAGGGACGGAGGTGTTTAAGCTCCTATCTCCTCCCCTTGCCCCTGTCCTGTCCTGATAGGCTCATGCACCTGTCACATGGTCCTTCACCCATTGCTATGTCCCAGGCCCTGGGCAGAGCAGCACCAGGAGGTGGGCACAGCAGGTGCACACAGAGGGACCCAGGGAGAAGTGGGGGCACAACGACGGGTCTGCTGACCCCGGGTCTCCAGAACCACGAGAGAAACGTCTGTTACTGGGGCCACCCAATCTGGGGCATTTGTTCCTGCAGACTGAGCGGGCTCCGTCAGATGCTCTTGTGGACGCCCTCCCTGAGACCTGCCCCTCCCCGCAGCCGTCGTCCTAGGATGCTGCGGAGTGAGCACCCCCGGCCACCTGGTCAGCTCTCCCTGCTCTTGGAGGCCAGGACCTGGCGTGGTCCCGCCCTCAGCTGGAAGAGCCCCTCTGTTCCCTTGTCACCTGCCTGTCCATGACACGTAGGACAGCGATGCCTCTCTTCCGTCAGGAGCCTGATGTTCTCAGCATCTGCGTCCTCGGGTTCTGTGCCCTTCCTTCTCCTCCTCGGGGGCCCTTCCTTCTCCTCCTCGGGGGCCCTTCCTTCTCCTCCTCAGGGTCCTCTGCTCAGCCCCCAGACTTCGTGGCCCCAGGCCTCTGCACAAGGCCCTCTGCCCCTCCATTTCTCGGGTCTCTGGCCCACATCTGATCTCTGACCCCAGTATCTCCACCGACCTGCCCAGCCCAGGAATCCCGCTGCCTCTTGAATGGTTTCCCGAGGAAGCCTGACACATGTCACAGGTAGTGTGGCGAAGTCAGCTCCCTGAGGCCCCGCCCTCACCGACCGTGCCATCCCCCCGTCCCGGGAACCGGCACCCACGCCGTCCCTGTGGCTCATGCCACAATGCAAGGAGCCGTCTTGCACCCTGCTCTGACTCCCATCCCACACGCCCAGACTTTACAAGTCGTGATGGCTTTACCCCGAAAATAGCTCTTGAATCCGTCTGCTTCTCCCCATCCTCACAGCTACCACCCTACTCCAAAGCCAAGACGTCACACCCGGGCCCTTTCAGTGGCCTCCTACCCAGTACCTGGGTGCTGTTCCCAGCTTTCCTACCATCCGGTCTCCTCAAATACATGATCAGGATGCTGTCTCCCTTTCTAACCTCACTTCATTGGGCCCCAGCCTTTTTGTATTAACACAGCAAGCTCAGTCATGCCTCAGGGCCTTTGCACTGGCTCCTCCCTCACCTTGAACAGATTCCCCTGGATCTAAACATAGCTGGTTCTTCTCCTTCAGGTAGCATTTCACATGCCACCAACACAAAGATGTCAACCCTTACTAAACTAGCTTAACACCCTCATTGTCTATGTGGCTGTTGTTGGATCTCAACCAAGTCCCTCTGATGTCTGTGTTGGCTGCCAAGAGCACATGACTGGCCAGTCCCCCATCTGTCAGTGAGGCTGCCTGCTCTGGGAAGTGACCAAGGTGTTCAGGAGTTACCTAACCTGGGAGACATTGCCCCTCCTGACGGTGGCCCAGAGCTGATGCATGGGCCAAAGCTGTGGACAGCCTTGCTGTGTGCTTTACACCTCAGGAGCCACAGGGATCCAGGAGGCTAGACTCTACCTGAGACACATTCTTGCTCATTTCTGCCCCTCATGCCCTTGCCGGTATTTCCTGAAGAGTTATGCAGCCCAAATCCCTGTCTCAGACTCCGTAGGAAACTGGACCAAAGGCACGCCTTACCCTATGGGATAATAACACCCATTGATTTACTGTAAAGCCTTATCACTTCTGAGTTTATCTAGCAGACTGACTTGTTGGCTTAGTATTTTCAGTCCTCTTCTGCTGCAGTAAATTGTTTGGAAGTAGGTGATCTAAGCCCCTTGCCATTCAAGCCCAAGACCGTGCTTGGTGCAGAGAGGGTGCCCAGAAATACACGTGAGAACAAACTCACGGATGCGTGCAAAGCAGGCGGCTTGTGCACACGACCGACTAGCAAAACGACTTGTCTTTTGGCACAAAGGGAGAAAGTGAGCACATGGCCTGGGGCTTTAGCCTTTCCCCTCGCAGATGTCAATTTGAATGAATTTACGCCAGTCACATCACTTTACCATTCAGACATTATTTCTCCCCGTGGGTGTCTCTAAGCCAATAGATACTAGGGATGATTTACTTCCCAATTTGAGAAAAAGCGGCTTCTAGGCACAGACCGCGTCTTCTTCCTAAATTGTCGCCTCACACGGGTGCAGGCTTGGTGCTCTAGTTCTGTTAATAAGGATGGTGGTGATGATATTAGCGTGATCACCTCTGATAGAGGGTTCAGACTCTAGTTTGTACGTGTACCACTTAAAGCACGTAGATGATTTCATTGAATTCTTAAAGCAGTGGAGTGGGGTCTAGCCCAGCACGTGAACGGAGGACGGGGAAGCTCAGGGACTTTAAATGGCTTGCCCAGGATCAGCCATCCAGCAAGAATTAGAATGAGCAGTTGAAAGCCATGTGTCCAGCTTTCCCGAAAACCGGTCCTATTTAAAGAGCGGGGTGTGTGCGTTGTGTATCCTCTCTTATTTGTTGAATCAGTTAGGACTCTTAGTTGCAGGAGATGTATAACCTAACCCCAAGCAGCCTAGGCCAAAGGGCTGATGCATCTCTGCATCTCATGTACATAACACAAACAGTCCAGTGAGCTCTGGCTTCAGGCATAGCTGAATCCAGGAGCTGAAAGAGTGTCACTAGGATCTGCGTTCTCTCCATCTCTCAGACAGCTCCTCACCGCATGGTACTGGGATACCTCTAGTAGCTGAAGTTTAAATTCACGTTCACATCCTCATAGATACAAATCCAGTGGCATTTCTTAGAAACCCTTGTCTCTGCGCGGGGTACATATCCATCCCTAGACCCATCTCTGTGCCCAGAAGGATGAAGCTCTGGTTGTGCAGACCTGGGTCACATACTCACGCTGGACAACCTGAGAAGGACGGTGGGAGTAGTTCCTCGGGGGTATGTCTGAGTGCTCTTAGCAGGAGAAAGGTGAATGGTTGTCAAAAAGAGGGCACTGCTAGAACGGCTCTGCTGCCAAGCTCAGCTGATTTGTCAGACACAGGCAAGCTCAGTTTACCTTGTGTCCATTTTTCTAGAGAACACCATTCTTTTTCTTTTCTTTTCTTTTCTTTTTTTAGAGAACAAGTGCCTTTGGCAGGTCGTGTGCAGACATGTAGTGTCTCCAGGTGAGGCAGGACGCCAGGTGCCACGGGATGGGTCCCTGCCTCTGTGGAGATGGGACGTATTATTGCTTACTTTACTATCAAGAGTGCTGCACCTACAGAACAGAGCTGGTATGTCTGGAGGGAGGAGTGAGGTACAGGTAGAGACTAAGGATTCATAAAGCCATAGGATTGCCAGATAAAAATACAGATCCAACAATGAACATCTCTTTTAGTATAAGTATGTCCCATATAATATTAGCAACATGCTTAGACTTTAAAAAAAAAAAAAAAAAAAAGGAGGTGTGATTTACCTGAAATTCAGCTGGGTGTCGTATATTTTTATTGGCTAAATCTTAACACCCTATAAGTCTGACCCTGGAAAGCAGAACCATGAGATGGACAGAAGTCAGGTTCCTACAGCAGGACAGGGTTTGAGCTCCTGGATCAAGACTTGCCTGAACACAGAAATTACAAAACAATAAATCCCCATTTCAGTTTAAGCTCGGGTTTTCCATGGCTTGCACCCAGGGTCCCGACCACTGTGCGTGGAGAGTTTCTGGTGAGGGATGAGAATCCGAGGCTGGGAAGACGGGATTGCAATCTGGCCAACTTCTGGAGGGACATGTATGTACATCAGAAGGGGACCAAGGAGGTGGAGGAACATGAGAAAGGACACACAGACAAATGTCCCTGGGCAGTGCCCATTCCAGAAGGGCTCAGAAGAGCCGTGCCCTTCGGAAAAACCAAACCCCACACACAACAAATCATCGAGTCCTCAGATGCCTGAGCGCTGGGATCAGCTCCTCGCAGCCATGATCTCAGTTAATCCGCACTGCTGCTCTGCAGTTGACATACCCTGTTTGTCCCATTGGATGACTAGGGATCTGAGGCTTACAGGGATTAATTTGTGAAAGTCCTCGACCCAGTAAGTGGCAGAGCTGGGGACTGAACAGAGGCCACCGAACCCTGCAGCCTCCTCATTTTCGGGCTTTCCTGGGAACGTGGCTCGGAGAGAATGGCCTGGCGGGAGGGCGTGCGCACTCCATCCTCCCCGTGCCGCATCTCCTGGCGAAACGGGCACTGGCCTCAACCCTGTGTCCCTCCCTCCGGCTCAGGGCCAGGACATCAGCGTCCCTGAGGCTGGCCACTCGGGAGGGACTACAGATTTGGGTTTGTTGGGAGCATTTATGTTGTCCACCGACTTCCACTCCCTTTCAAAGAGATTTTTCGGTTCAAAGGGCTTTGGTAGGGAATTACTTTTAAACAGCTGTGCCTGTGTTTCCCTTGCTAAGTGTTTCTGTGGGAAGAGTAAGCGGATCTCCTCTCCCCTGCTCAGTGAGGAGTCCAAGGATGCATGAAGGTCAGTCCCTCTCCCTCCTCCCCCAAAGAGAAATGAAAAGTCTGCCCCCAGACTCAGGCCTGCACACCCCACTGGCCGTTGGCATGGGCTCCCCTTGCCCTGCAGCTCCCACGCACAGTTTACAAGGCACTGAGAACCCAGAGGTAGAGGAGCATGAGAAAGGACACACAGACAAGTTAAAACTCACTTGGGGCCAGTGAACCTGAGGTGTCCCTTTTGCTCAGCATCAAAGATCTGACTCTCCTGGGTCTAAATCACACTAGACAGCTCACTTAATCAAGAAATGTTTACTTCTTTGTTTTGCTATAAATCAATGTAATTACCTTTCCAAGATCCTATTTTTTTATGGTTTGGCAGGGAAATTAACCCCGGGCCCATTTTGTTCACTTTTGAGGTTGTTCACAGGCTGTGGTGAGTGGGCTCATAGCGCCCGGACTTTGGGCAGGGGGCGGAGGAGGGGGTGCTGTTGGGTCTGCAGACTTATCGCCTGGTCTGATGACCGCTGGGAGGCTGTGGTCCCACTCATCACGGCCGCGGGAATCGGGACTCTGCTGGCCTGCGGGCAGTGCTCAGGAGCCTGGGGTCTTCCTAGGAGGAACCGCCGCCTCGCTTGCCCGCCTTTACCGCTACATGCTTCTTTGCATTGCTCACTGCTTTTCTACTTTTTTACCAAGAAGCCCAGGAGGCAGAAGTCACCTGTCCTTCATCGACCCCCACACCCAGCGATGCTGCTCCCCCAGCCCAGCCATCAGGGCAATTGCACACCCGATCCTTGGCTTCTGGACACAACAATGTCCAGATTCTCATTCTCTTGCTTCATCAGGCCGAGATGTTGGGTTCTTGTCTCACCTCCTCCTCTTATTTTGGTTTTGAAAAATTTTTCCAAACAATCCTCCAGATTTCTTGGGCTTGCGAATGTGGAACAGAGGAGTCAGAGAGGTTCTTAATTACCCAGTATGTAGATGTAAGTGCATATGTACGTACTGAATATGTGAGCAGTTTGGATACATTGTATCAGTTTGAATACAGTGTGACAAGCCCCGAAATGCAATGACTCAAACGTGGTAGGATTCGTCACTCTGTTCTGGTTTCCAAGGAGCGCCCACACATTTAGCAATCCAGGGGCCCAGGTTCCTTCCACCTGGGGGAATGGCTCTGCCGTCCCCAAACCTCCTTGCTGTCTCCTGGCCAAGGAATCTAAGGCCCAGCCAAGCCCAGGCAGATAAAAAACCTGCAGCAGACACACCTCTTCTCTTAAAAAGAGCACCTGTCATTCCATCATGCCATTGGCCGTTCTGAGTCACATGGCCACACCCAGAAGCAAAGGAAGCTGGGAAACGCGGTCCAACCTTGTGTCCTGGGAAAAGGGGAGTTTAGAGTCAGGTGATAGCATATCCTGTGCCAAGAGCACTGACCTTGATTCTTCAGTGTTGCTCTCAGCTACTTTATGTCATTCAATCTTCAAAAGCAATGTGAGCATGTTTTGAGTCAGGAGACTTACTACAGGGTGAGATGAAGAACCTTTTGCCGTTGAGGAATACTTTAGGATTCTGCACCCATCCCTCATCTGTGCAAGGGACAGGACTGGACAGAGGACTTGAAGACGGAAGAGTTTCAGTCACCAGGGTTCCCTGCAGGAGCTTTCTTGTCGTTCCGTATTCAGTTCCGTTTGTGCTTCCCAAACCTCTGTTTGCGGGACGGCACACACTAACACTGTGTAAATTGAAATTTTGGGGCAATTAAGCAGATTTTTTCAAAACCAATTTTGATGACACACAGTTTTACCTAATGCACCTGCTGACACAAACTACCTCTTATGTAAAATACAAGCCCTCTGTGCAGGGAAGTCCAGGGCAGGGGAGTACAAGTCGGTTCTCACTCTGATCTCCCACCTCCCGACCCCACACCCCAGTCTGGCTCCAGACAGGCGTGTACCCTTGTCTGTGGAGTGCCTGGCCCTCCTCCCTAGGACCTGCCCACGTACATCCCCGTACTCTCGGGAAAGGGAGAAGCTCTGTCATGGAACCATTTTAGACCACCCCATAGAGGACAGGAGTGGGTCACTCACCACATTACCCAGGGGTAGCCTCCTGGTCCAGGAGGAAGGGGATCTCAAACACCGCGGCCTGCGGAGATGCTCAGTCTGTCCCAAGGCCTCATCAGTGTGAGCAGAGGGCAGTCAGGCAGGACTCCTCTTGTCCAACAGATTCAGACCAGTCTTGATCGCCACACAGTTCATACAAATAATGAAGGGTTTACTCTGAAGGCAGTTCCTACAGAAGACTTTCCAAGAGTACCCTGCATAGCGATGTGGAAGACTTCCCAGTGGGCTCGGAGTGTGTGTATTTGTAATTGTGGCACACGTGTGGAAACAGCAGGCTTGTTTCTTCAGCCACACTCCTGTCATTCAGCAAACACAGCTGAGCTCCTGCCGTGTGCCAGTCCCCATAACAGGTGCCAGTGAGAGGGGCCAGGGGCCTGCCATGTGGAGTGGCCAGTCGCTGTGCGCATGGGGCTGTCCATTCCAATAAGAGATATTTACCTTGGCTAATAGGGACAGAAAAGGTATTTGTGTAAAGATACCTAGTGGCTCACAGAATCATGAGGAAAATTCTAGAACCACATTTGGAAAATGGGCAGTAGATCATCAGGATCCCAGCAGAAAACACACACTCACACCGGAATAATTTGAAGAGAGTTAGGGTCTAGCAAAGATGTTGTCAGGGTACAATAGGGTTGGAACAGCCCCTGAGACCTGACCGAGGCAGGAGAGAAAGCAATGACTAGGATCTATAGACAGAGGGTTGTGTGAGAAGGCTGATGTACAGCTGCTGAGACCCTCAGTAAAAGGATGGAACCATCAGTGGAAGGAGGTTTGGTCTAGGTGCTAATACCCAGGATACGCTCTCCTACCTCCATCAAACCCTTACTGGCACTTCCTGCTGCTTGAACCCAAGCAGAAGCTAGTTGGGTAAAGGGATTCATGACTGTAAGGCGTACCAGTCACCACCCAGACCACCCACCAGTGGGGGCTAAGTGAGGGGAACTCCATCTGAAAGGGGTACATGGAGGGAGCCCAATGGAGACTGCTGAAAAGGGACTGGGCATGCAGGCTCACAGCCATCAGCCTGGTGCTGGCCACCTGCACTCCATCCTCTATCAAATGTAATCTCCAGTCCCTTCTTGTTTGTACCTCCGCTGGGGGACAAGACAGACGATGAGTAAACCTGTAAGTAGGCATGACCACGGCAGATAGGAAAGCATCCTTCCAGGAACTGCGAGGTGCACGGACGTGACAGGGTACTTAACCAGGAAGGCTTGGGAAGCACTAATGATAAACATGATTATTTTCATTTACAGTTCAACACCCATTCAGTATCCTCAAACAAGACAAAGCACACTGGGTCAGGCACATTGGCAGATCCTATGGTTATTTTGTCGTTCTAAGTGAGCCATCTCGCAGCAGCGTGGGGTCCTGGGTGGTGACAGGAGCTCTGCCTTCACTGATCTTGTCTGAAACAAAATTTAAATTTTTTTAATTAAAAAAATTTAATAAAAAAAAAAAAACAGCCTCTGTTTAGCTTCTAAGTCCTTTGTGGGGCAATAAATAGCCCCACAATTTTCTTGGTTCTCCTCTTAGACCTTCAGTGATGTCTGTGCTTGGGCAGGATGAGATTCAGGATTTGATTTTAAATGTAATCCATTAGCATTATCTTCATTTTATGTGTTGAACAGATTTTGCAAGGAGGATTGCCTTTGCTGTTTCGTAACATTAGGAGTGTCTACAGTGTTCTTTCGTGATGGTTGAGTTAATTAGTGTGAGATCAGAGGGTCATACTGAGTTCATTATCTCTAAGCTGATGGGGAAATCAACTATCTATGACATGGTTTCCACATTAAGTGAGCAAACGCTGTTTCCTTCAGCAAACATTTCACAAAGTGTCGAGCCCTCAGTAATCCTTCTTGGTCTCAAAATGGCAAGTCAGAAGTGCTGACAATTATTAGATACTTCAATTTTATGTGAAAACACTTGGACCTTCTTTGGAAATAGACTTGAAGCAATTTAACTTCATGATATCAAGATAGAATAATTATAGATTTGACTTAAATTGTATGTTACAGGTATATAAATATTCAATCAATACAACCTTATTTGCCTATTAAAATCTCACTGCTAGCTGGGAGATTTGTTGCCTTGGAGTTTCCTGTTCTTTCAAGTTTTATCATGAAAATCTACTCTTTGAGGCCATTGGCCTCTACCTGCAGTGGCATGCTTTTCTAGTCAGGCAGAATCATTATCTGTTTCCACACTAGCCAGCACGTCATCCTGACTTCAGATGGTGAAGACAGACACCTCCCACTATGAGGGAACTTTCCTGAGAACTAAGGACTGTTTTAGTTATTCTGTACCATGTTGTCTGTAGTTGTTCTAGATCGTGTCAGGTGTGGTTATTCTAGACAGTGTTGTCTGTAGTTGTTCTAGGTCCTGTTCAGGTGTGGTTTTCTAGACAGTATTGTGTGTGGTTATTCTAGATTGTGTCAGGTGTGGTTATTCTAGACAGCGTTGCATCTAGTTGCAGATAGTGCCATGTGTAATTGTTCTAGATAGTGCCATATCTAGTTATTCTAGATAGTGTTTTGTCTAGTTCTAGACAGTGTTCTAGTTGTTCCAGTGTTGTGTGTAGTTATTCTAAATAGTGTCAGGTGTGGTTATTCCTGATAGTGTTCTGTCTAGTTCTTCCAGATAGTGTCTAGTTGTTCTAGAATGTGCCATATCTGGTTATTCTGGACAGTGTTGTGTATAGTTATTCTAGACAATGTCAGGTGTGGTTATTCTAGATAGTGTTCTGTCTGGTTGTTCTAGATAGTATTCTGTCTGATTGTTCTAGATAGTGTCGTGTGTGGTTGCTCTAGACAGTGTTCTCTCTAGTTAGTCTAGATAGTGCTACATCTAGTTGTTCTAGATAGCCTTCTGTCTAGTTATTCTAGATAGTGCTGTGTGTGGTTGTTCTAGGTAGTGCCATATCTAGTTATTCTAGATGGTATTCTAATTATTCTAGATAGTGTTTTGTCTAGTTCTAGATAACATCGTGTCTGGTTTTTCCAGACGATGTTCTGTCTAGTTGTTTCAGACAGTGTTGGGTGTATTTATTCTAGATAGTGTTGTGTATGATTATTCTAGGTAGTGTTCTGGACTAGTTGTTCTAAAACATGTCAGGGCTAGTTATTCTAGAAAGTGTTGTGTATAGTTAATCTAGATAGTGTTAGCTTTGGTTATTCTAGACAGTGTACTGTCTGGTTCTAGAGAGTGTTGTGTGCAATTGTTCTAGATAGCACCATATCTATTTATTCTAGCTAGTATTCTGTCTAGTTACTCTAGTTGTTCTAGATAATGTCATGTCTCACTGTTCTACAGAGTACTGTGTCTATCCTTTATTCTGTATCTTTGTGAATCTTATCAGGACAATTTATATTAAAATTTTAATCCCTGTGTTGGTGAAGATGAATGAAAAGCCACAGGGGGGAAAAATACTAGGAGAGAAAGTAGTTGAGGATTTGTTTTTGTTTTTTTGGCTTTTGTTTTTTTTGTGTGTGGTCATGAAACTACTGAGAAATGTCATTTAGTTGCCAAATCCAGAGCACAACCTATTTCAGTAATATTTTAGAAGGCTGACAATATAATATGTGTTGAGAATTCTAGAAGCTAGAAAGGGAGAAGCTGGCCATTTGGTCTAGATGTCCCTTATAAATGTCATCATTTTAAATATCGATCCCAATACTTGTGTGCTGCAAAATGAGGCCTGTCCATCCATCTTCAGAGACACGAAATGTAGAAACATCCTTCTGACTAACCCCCAAATCTAAAGATCCACCAAAATAAAAACTGATAGTAATTAGTACACTTCCTTAGGAAAATTTGTATATTGACTTCCATATTTTTAGCTTTTGCAATTTGCTGATATATATTTTTAGAGAAAATAAGATGAGCTACTTAGAAGGCTTTTGAAACACCTTTTTGATTAAGGAGGCAGAGATGTTAACAAGAAAATCCATATTATAGCTTGTACAGCTTTTATACCTTTGATAACAGCTTAATGAGCAGAGAAAATTGTTTGGATGAGTATATAATTTATTCTGGACCATAAAAGATCCTTCCATTCCAGTAAATGAACAGAACTGGCCTCTGTTATCACTGATTATTTTATCACTGAAAAACAACGAATTGGGTGTCACTCTTTCCTTTTGCCCAGAAAGCACAACTTGATCCCATGGTCTTCTTCCCCTGTGCCCTTGTTGATTTGATCTCTCATCTCCTCACCTGGGTTTCCGTTCTCTTTTTCCACTTCCATTAGAAAGGGAAAGCAGCCGCTGCTTCTCTTTGCTTCCAGTGCCATGATGACCACCCTGCCTTTCTCTTCTCATGCTCACACCTCGCGAACTTTGGAGTCGCTTTACAGCATCCGCAGTAGGATGTCTTCCCTATGCCTATGGTCACTTGCTCTCTGAGAAGAAAACTCAAAAGCTTCTGGGAGCCAGAGGCCGAGATGAAGTGAGCCAGGCAGGAAGGACGGGCCACCAGCAAACACCCCTCTCCCTGCAGGAGGCCACTTCCTCCCTGCTCATTCCCATGCCGTCAAGCCAGAACATCACCCAGGGTTGGCGGATTTTCCAGTTTTCCAATAAAAGCTATGATGCGGTATTTTTATGTGAAACTTCCTGATTTTTAAAGTCTGGCGAGTAATTCTTTTTTTTTTTTTCCTTTTTCTTTCTTTCTTTTTTTTTTTTTTTAAACACCAGACAGGCTCAACAGAACACGTCTGCGGGCCAGGTCTGGCTTCTGGGATGCCAGTTCTCACGTTCTTTTGGCTGGCAGGTTGATTTTCTTCTGCTTCTGCCACCTTTCCTCCTGCTTGCTTTTTAGCCCAAAGCAATGGTATGTCCCCTACGACCACCCACTGTCACTGTGCTTCACAAACACACCATTACCCCATAAAGATATGGGGAATGGAAGTTATGACTTATCAGCTGACATCAGAAATCTCCTAAGGGCAAGAACTGTCTTTTTTTTTTTTTTCCAAGATTTTATTTATTTATTTGACAGAGAGAAATCACAAGTAGACGGAGAGGCAGGCAGAGAGAGAGAGGGAAGCAGGCTCCCTGCTGAGCAGAGAGCCCGATGTGGGACTCGATCCCAGGACCCTGAGATCACGACCTGAGCTGAAGGCAGCTGAGCCAGCCAGGCGCCCCAAGAACTGTCTTTATTCGGGGGAAAAAAAGTGTTCTAATGAGTGAAAAAATAACAAAAATAGCTGCATACAAATGTTTAGAGAAGTTTTATTCATTATTGCCCCAAATTGGAAGCAATCCAGATGTCCTTCAGTAAGCAAATAACCTGTTCCCTCCGGGCAGTGGGATAGTACTTTGTACATAAAGGAGAGCTACAGAGTTGATCCTCGGATTTTGAATTTTGGAAGTAAGCCAGTCCTACATCTGTCCTCTTTGTTCTTCTTAATTTCCAATGCATTTTTGGCCCCTTTCCAATTTCTCCATCTTAGACCCCCAAATTCACGAAGTTGTGTGAAATGTTTTCCCTTTATTTCGTAATCAGTGGCCAATCAGTTTCCTTGGACCCCCTCACTGCTCACCACTGTTCCTGTCCCTGTGGGGAAAATGACTATTAACACAGGAGCCCTGAGCACCTCCTCCCCACGGGGCCTTTCGATTCCAGCTGCCAACCGAAGTCAGGTACCTGCTTCGTTTACTCAAGAAAACCAAATCAATCAAAACGAGAGCATCTCAACGGTTAATTAAAATTCCAAGATGTGATAGTAATAGAAGTAATTACCTACAATGTATTCAATCGGTTGTTAGCTAAACCCATAAAAAAATTAATCAAGAATAATTTGCTATTTGATACTGACATTTTATATTTCTCATTCATGCTAAGGAAAATCCCATTAAAGAATCTAATTTACTTTGCATTAAACTCACCTTTACAAGAATTGAAATCCAGTCTTGCCAGATGATAATAATGAGATTCAAAATAAGTAGAGATGAAGTCCCCTGTTAGCAAGGAAACAAGCCACAGGCCAGACTCTTTCTGGGGTTGGAATCTGGTTTGCAAAAGTGTATCTTTTCAGCAGTCGTGCATACACAGACTAGGACTGGCTTAAACTGGTAACTGCACACACCCAGCGCCACCCCCCCTTCCAACTAACCTGTTACAGCCTTACAGCAAGGCAGGCATCACCTAGACCTGCCAAGGATACAATGTTTACAAATTACGCTCGGCCTTGCCCTGTTGTAGAAGAGGTACTTATTTGTTCATACATCTTACGTCCCACCGCCCTGGCTTCTAACCTGGAATGTCCTCATCTGTAAAACCAGAATCAGAAGTCCCTATGACAAGGAATAGCTAGGAGCAAGTAAGAGCGTTTTTATCCGCAACAAATACGGGGCAGCATCTGAAGTAACCACTTAGTGATCTGTGTTACAGTGTATCTGTTTTGCTTGGAGGTGGCAAAAGCCTGTGTGTGTGTGGTAGGTGTGCAGGCATGCTTCTGGACTTTGTTTCATGGTGCTGGGATGGAGGGCTAAGTCCGGCTGCTGCTTTTGAGCAGAATTCTGAAGCTGCATCTGGATTTTGCAGCCAGAGTGAGATCCATGAACAATGACTTCCATAGACAAGACAGTAAGGGACCCTTGTGGACCCTCGACGAAAAAATATTGCCTCTCTCCCCGGACAGGAGTGTTCTCAAGAATGTTTTATTCATCCTTCTATTCCCACTCTCTGGCATTTTGTAGCAGCTCAATAAAAATTAAATGATTAAAGAGCTAATCAATGGACTTCATTAAAAATAAAATCTCCGGGATAATTACTGAAAATAGGAGCAAAATGAGTGTTTAGCGTCTGAAAATAGAAAAGGAAGAAAAATCAAAAGTAGGGAGAAAAATACCAGCCCCAAACACCAAACAAAACACAACAAAAAAATGTAAGAAGAGAAGAAATAAATAGAACGAGCTTTAAAAGCCAGGGGAAACAGAGAGCACAAAACATATATAGCACAAAGTAAATTAATTCAAATGTATAGGTAATGATTTCCAATGAAAATGAATTAGACTTTGCAATTAAAAGACCAAGGTTGTCAAACTAAAGTTAAAAATGTGTATAGACTCCAGCAATATGCTTTCATTAAATACACACACACACGCGCGCTTCTAAAAATTAAGAACATAACAGATTGAAAACAGAAGCTTAAAAAACCATTTTCAGACACTCCTAACCAAAAGGAAGTTAGTGTGGCCATTAACTATCCAGTGGAATAGACGTTCAGGCAAAAAGTATAATAGACATGAAAATGTCCGTGTCCGTGTACACACATTCTTGTACTTTGTGTCTGCTTCAATATCTCTCCAAAAAGGATAGGCTCCTGAAGCTTCCCTCTCCTCCTAGGAGGAAAAACAACTTTATTAGACTCAAGGAAACCTCTCTTGAATGGAGGAAGATTGAACTTAGAACAGGTTGATGGGAGAGGCTGCAGAACCTGTCTTAAAAGCATCGGGCCACAGTCATTTTTTGGAATGGTATTTTGAATGGTGGACTCTAGGAGCCCAACTGAGAGCCTTTGAACCCCGACATGGACGTCCTTAAGCGCCCATTGGCCAGAGTGCCCAGGGTGCACGGATCAATCGTCTGTCTGTCTGTCTGTCTCTCTCTCTAGCTCCCTCAGATTAGTGAGATTACAGGAGATAATGATTTTTTCCCCCTACTTTCTATGTAACTTTGGTCAAGGAAGTTGTTGGCTCTTCCAAGAGCTTTGGAAAAGATTGAGGTTTGTTTTATCCAGGGATGGGTGAGGCGGGGAAGTGCGGTATCAGGAGTGGGAAGAGCTCTTGTGACTGGAGTATGGTGAACAGAGTATTAAATGCAACTCAGGAGAGCGTGGGCCAACGGAGAAGTTCTTTGTAGTGCCGCAACTCAGGCAGGAGAAAATTGCAGCTCCGATGAGGGTGTCCGTGGATGGAGGTGGGTGTGATGGGTATGGGGAGAAGCTGATGGGCATGAGGGAGGTCCAGAAAGCTGAATGGACAGGACCCGGTAATGGATGGTTGGGGAGGGAAGTAAAGGAAGCCGGGCAGTTCCCTAGACTGATGGCCCGAGCCCCTGGATGGAAGCTGGTATTGTTCTCTGAGATGAGAAAACCCAAGTAGGGGAAAGACCATGAGCTTGGGTACGCGTATGTTAATCTTGAAGTACGTACCTTAGAAATCGGGCATTGTTGCAAGTATACACAAGGCCCAGTGCCTAGACTTTGGAGAGGTCAGCCTGGGGGAGGGCATATCTGTAAAACGGTAATGCTGACACAGGTTGAATTCAGCACTCAGAGTCTAAAGGGTTTTATTTTATTAAATTGCAAATCAGGAAATTCTTCTGCATGCTGAAGCTAGCTTCCCTCATTCTCCCGCCATCTGATGTTACAGTCTGGAAACAATGTACTGTCTAGGTTGATACATTCTCATTGGAAACAGTCCTGAAGTTCTTATCCATTCAACAAATGTTTCAGAGACTTTATGATACCCCCCCCCCCGCCCCCACCGCTGCCTCAGCCCCTCTGGGATGTAACGTCTGCTCGAGCATCCTGATTCTTGCTACCCTCAGGAAAACGCAAGCCCGTTTGCTGAAACCAAACCTAGAACGAACAAACCTAACTTATGTTAGCTAGAGGATAGGAGAAGAGAGGTCCATAAAAGGAAACCAGGGACACATTTAGTACATAAAACAAACAGTCGTAGATACCTGGAAAAAGTCCTAGAGGAAATACATCAAAATTGTAACGGTGGTTCTGTCTGAGTAGCGGGATTGCCGCTTATCTCTGTATTTCTTTATGCAGCTGTGTTTTCCAAATGCTCTGCAGTAAAGATGATGCACGTTTTATCTCTAATGCAAGAGAATGGCCAGTCCGTCTGGACTGGGAGCAACCTGAGAGCCTCTCCTGCCTTTCCCCTGCTAAGAGAAGGCCCGTTTTGTTAAGGTTTGAGGGAAGACTATGTTCAGGAAATCTGGTTACAGACTCAGGGGACTACAATCACAGTTGTTCCAAACAAAGTGTATCCATGTCCTTGGGCCACCATAATAAATGACCACAAACTCAGATGGCCTAAAACAAGAGCACAGCTCCAGAAGTGGGAGCCTGAAGTCAAGGTGTGGGCAGGGCTGTGCTTGCATTCTGAAGGTTCACTGAGAAAGCCCAGGTGTGTAGCACCTGGTGAAGGAATGTATCAGCAAATGGTGATGTATCCGCATGGCGAAATGTTACTTCCTAGCACAAATGAAAAAGACAATGCACAACAACACAGACCAGTCTCAGCAACATCACGCTAAGTGGAAGGACATAATGTCCAATGATGTGTATATGGAAATTCTCAGGGAAATCCCAGGTGTGGTGGCAAAATGGGAGTCTTGAACGAGGAGGGAAGCCTGACCATACACGAGCACAGAAGAACTTTTTGGAGGCTATGGAATGCTCTAGGACTGGGTTGTGGTGATAAGTTGCTCAATTAAATAGATTTACTAAAATCCATCAAATTATACATTTAAAATTGTTGAATTCACTTTATGGAAACTTTACCTCATAAAGCAGTTAGGAAACACCTAATAGGACTGGTTCTGCTCTCTCAAGGAGAAAGGGGGTGCGAAAAACAGACAAGAATTCAGTACAACACTCTGTTCTCACAGAAAGAGAGTGGCCATAAATTCCAGTTTTAATTTGACTAGAAATTTTATTAAAGTTATTCAGTAAAGCTCACCGTGTCACCCTTAATGAAGTGTCTCAAATATGCCTTAAATACACATTTAATGTACATCTAATGAGACTCTGCGGCCAACTAATTATCAGGCATGTTTAATGGGGTTTAACAATTGCCAGCGAGAAACATAAGCCCTTTCTACATGGATTTATCCTTATCAAAATACTTTTAAGATAATGGATTTCACCCACATAGATTGCCTTTGTGAATAAAAATCATTACGTTCACCCACAGTAATAGTACTTCTATTTCCATCAGTTATTAAAACCTATCCAGTTAACATAAGGAGTTGTCACTATTGGCATTCTTTATGGACCTGTGATTCTTTGTGGCTATGGTATGTTAAAGAGACTTAGATAAAATTGGAAATTTCATGAAATGTACTTCATTTCGGAAAAGTAGCAGCAAAGAAATACTGATTTTGTGTTTGGGGCAGGTGAGAACAGACTGCAGGTTTCTATAAATCAGATTTTGGAGAAACGTAGATTTTTCAAGGCACAAGCTTTGAAAGCCAAAGTCAAGCCCAGATTTATGTTCTTGAGCACAGAGAGTGGGCATTAACATAAATTCAGTTGCTCCTAGTCTGAAAAGATTAGGTATTTAGCAGTTGCTGCCATGCCTACAATGAGAAAGGATCGGAAGCCCTTACTTGTGTGTCATTTCTAAGAATATTTTTTACAAGATGGATTATGTCTCTTCATAATAGCTTCATGGGTTTCACGTTTCCAAATCTCCCTAGATTTGCAAATGACCAGTAGCAGTCGTTGAGTCATGCCAAGAGAAGAAAGAACTTTTCTTCTGCAGACCGTGGTCACATTCACCCACTTCCTTATCCAGGGAGGAGGGGGTTCGCATGCCGTGCCCCGCTGCCCCCGCTGCACCATGGGACAGACACAGCAGGAAGCTAGACACATGACGTCCTTGTGCCTGTCCGTCTTACAGTCTGGATCAGGTGGCAACTTAGAAGCTTAAATAATTAAACTAATGACCTGATCATTTTTTCTTTTGATCATTTTAATAATCATATTTGATTTAACAACTTAAACTTGAAATAAGCATGAACGGAAGATAGCCTCCAACCATAAAGGCTACAAAGTCGAAGAGGGAACATTTTAATGGACAACAGGTAGAGGGTGGTTGTGCAATGGTGGGTGGGACCAGCCATAGTCGCCCGATGGGGTCGCTGTGAAAGTGAAGATACTGCAGATGAGACAGGATGGGGGCCGGCTGGGGACGTGAGCTCGTGCCTTGCCCCCCTGCACCTGTCTTACTTGGAATCTCCAGACGTGCTCACCCTGCAACATCCAAGTCAAAGGTCCCATCCGTCACTCTTCCTGAGTTCTATTCTCTGCATACACCCTTCCATGCCTCCATCACTTTCTTCCCACATTCCTTAAACATGTAAACCTTTTGCCTGGCACTAGTTTGCTGATTGCCTGTCTGCTGAGTCATTTGTCTCAGTCTGCGATGGTGGGCGTACGTGTTCTATGGACCCAACAGGGTTGGGGAGGATGCTTCTGAGTCACTAAAGAAAGTGGTCATCCATCATGGGCAGAGGTCGTTCCCAGCCATTCTCAGACTTTGCTGCCTGTTAGAATCACCTGGGGAGATTTTGAATTTCCGAAGGTCCAGACTGCAACCCCTCCCAGTGAAATCAATCTCTGAGAGCAAGAGCCAGCATCAGCATTGTTTAATTCCCCCCAGGTGGTTCCAGCAGGCCACTAAGTTTGGAAAACATGGAGCTAGAATCCCCGGGACCACATGAACCCATACTGATGTCTGGGACTCACTCCCCAGAAATTCTGATATCATTGGTTGAGGTAAATCCCCAGCATTGCTATATGCCATCAGATCTCCTCGTGACCTTAGTTGAGAACCAGTGTTCTGAACGCAACCTGAGGTGTGCTAGAACCTTAGGAAGACAAAGTGGTTTGGCTCTGATGTGTCTGACATTTTTCACAACCCTGGCTACACATCGTGGTGGTTTGACTGAAGGGATTTTCTCCTGGAAGTGTGAAGCTCTTGGCCAGGTTCAGGGCTGCCATCTCAGCCTGCTGATTTAGAGCAAACCTTAACTGTCACAAAGGGATTCTAACCATGACCTTGGACTTATGAATGCCATGCTCTGACCAGCTGGACTCAGCCACAACAGGTTTTTTTCTTGGCTGCAAATCCGTTGGGGCACTTCTGGCGAAGTCCAGCCTGATTAAATAAAAAAATAATGATGAGCACACAAGGTGGTGATCGCCCAGTGATTCCAGCAAGTGAAGCAACACTCACTCCCCTGTGGTCCACTTTAACCCACTGAGCCACCCAGATGCCCCACCTGTGGTCCACTTTAGATAGCACCTGACGAAGGTGGGCTGCCTTAAACCTGTGACTCATTTTCCACGCAAGCTTTATGAATGTGACGAGATTGCCTCAGTCCACCCAGGCAGTGTGGAATCTAGAGATATCTACAAGGACCCACCAATGATGCATTTAGCTTTCAATGTGGACCAAAGTACTGAAGGGAACATGGCCATAAAGCAAGGTACCTGTTGAAAGTGGGAAAAGATGTTTGCAAAGGACATTTCAGATAAAGGGCTGGTATCCATCTCTAAAGAACTTTTAAAACTCAACAACCAAAAACCAAATACTCCAATCAATGAGCAGAAGGCATGAACAGACACTTCTCCAAAGACAACATCCAAATGGCCAACAGACACATAAAAAGATGCTCAACATCGCTCGGCATCAGGGGAACACAAAGCAAAACCACAATGAGCTACCATCTCACACTGGTCAGAATGGCAAAAGTTGGCAAGACAGGGAACAACAAGTGTTGGCGACGACATGGAGAAAGGGAAACCCTCTTACACTTGGTGGGAATGCAAGTTGGTACAACCACTCTGGAAAACAGTGTGGAGATTCCTCAAGACCTTAAAAATAGAGCTACCCTATGACCCAGCAATTGCACTACTGGGTATTTACCCCAAAGATACAGATGTAGTGAAAAGAAGGGCCACCTGTACCCCAGTGTTCATAGTAGCAATGGCCACAGTCGCCAAACTGTGGAAGGATCCCAGATGCCCTTCAACAGGCAAAAGGATAAAGATGTGGTCCCTATACACGATGGAATATTACGCAGCCATCAGAAAGGACAAGTACCCACCATTTGCATCGACACGGATGGAACCAAAGGGGATTATGCTAAGTGAAATGAGTCAAGCAGAGAAAGTCAATTATCATATGGCTTGACTTGTTTTTGGAACATAAGGAATAACATGGAGGATCACAGGGGAAGGGAGAGAAATCAGAGAGGGAGACAAACTGGGAGAGACTGTGGACCCTGGGAAGCCAACTGAGAGTTTCAGAGGGAAAGGGGATTTGGGGAGGGGTCAACAAGTGATGGGTGTTAAGGAGGGTGATTGCAGTGTGTGATGAGCACTGGGTGTTTTACACAGATAATGAATCATTGAACACTACATCGAAAACGAATGATGTACTCTACAGTGGCTAATTGAACATAATAAAAAGAAAAGAAGGAAAGAAAAAAAGAAAAAGAAGAGAAGAAAAAGGAAGTGGGAGTTGACTGAAAGAAATCCCAGAAGGAACCCTTGATGGGCCCTGTCGTGCTGAAGGCAGGGCTCACGTGGTGTCTCCTGACAGTGCTTGGAGCGGGGTGGGGAGCGACCCCCACAGCCTGCCCTTCTAGAACGTAGATACTGATGTGGCCAAACAGGCAGTAGCTTCATATGGAAAATTGATTTCTGGGAGTGACAAGGATGATGGCCTCAAATACGAAGATGAGTGATTTGAAGACTTTATCATAACCTGCTTGCACGTCCTGGCGGCTCGAGTGAAGCTGATAGCTGTGCAGGTACAGGAAAGTGGCTGGAAATGCAGAATATATCAGACCCTGTGCCCGCGAGAGGCTCTGATGGGTAGCACATGGGGCATGGACTAAAGGATGAATCCTGACCCCCGAGGTTCTGGCCGGACCAACCAGGTGCCAGGCTGCACAATGCTCTGTTTGCAACTCTGAAAGAGGAGAGATTCTTGGGGGGAACATCAGGACTTCTGCTTGGGACCCAGGGAATCGGGTACACCCCAGTGGACAAGTTGGGGAGGCAGGGGAATCGCTGAGCTGGGAGCTCCTGGGAGAGGGCAGAGCTGGACACGTCCACCTGCAAATGAGCAGAATACAAGTGTCCCAGGAGCGGATGAGCTCACCTCCAGGGTTCTGGTCTTCCACGGCTACGGGACATCCCCGACATCCTGGAAACAGAACTGCTTTGCTATAGACCCATTTCTTTATATTTTCAAATGGGTGAGGGGAAGATCGGTATGTGTGGGCTTGTTCAGGGAGCCCCGTTGTGCAGGACGACCTGTGGTCCTTTTTCATTTCTGCCGAGCATGTGTGGTACTCACCTGCCTTCCATGGAGGACAGCCCAGCCAGCCAGCCACGGAGCCAGCTAAGAACTGCGGAATCCTAGGTCTGGGTACTGAGAAGAGATGGGGCAGCTAAGGCTCCAGCAGGGAGAGTGGCCAAAAGTGCTGATTTTGTTCCTCATACAGGTAACACCCCCACTCCCATCGCCCAGCAAGGGAAGGAGAGACCCAAGAAACATTTCCGTGGCTGGCGGTGCACCACGGGGCTGAAGTCCATGCATGGATGGCCGTGGTCATTTAAAAATCCCAGACTCACCTTCCTGGGCCTCCCAGAATAATCTTATGGGCGTCCCTTGCCCCACCATTGCTAATTAGTGTGGGCTCAAGACATGCAAATTCATTTCTGCATTAGCCTAAGAAAAACATAATTAAGAAGTTGTCTGGTAAAAGGAAGAAAAGACGCATAATGTATTCCAGGGCCAAACTGCATATGACTTTTTGGAAGGCACAGGTTTCGGATTAACCACACTGCTAAATCTTCATTAGTATAGATAATCAGGACCTGGCTCCACGCCCCCCACCGGCATAAGTCCTGCTGAATCCCTAGGCTTATAGGTCAAAACCTGTAGAACTTCAGAACCATTTACAGTCCCTCTGGAGGATTGGGGTTCTGAGCAAGACCCACTTTTAGGTGCCCAGTTAGTCAAATGAAGTCTGGAGCAGCCCTTTGATGTTTATTAATTTTGGATGACCTTTCTGTACTGACTGAATTAATTCCTTAGTTTCATGTACCATAAAACCAATAGGCTTCTTCCAGCCTACGGAAAATTCTGTTGCCTTTGACAATTTGACATGCATTTTTCTGTAGTGATAGAGAAAGGGGCTGACAGCTCGTTTAGTTAAAGGCTACAGGCAAAAACTCCCCCAGTTTCAAAGAGCAAATACTTTATGATAGCAAGAGGAGTGCATCAACAGACATAAATTAATATTCATGCTGAGTTTCACACCACTGCTCTGTGGAGCCAAGAAGAAGTGAAGTTTTCCTCCTAAGAACCATCATCGACATCCACAATTGTCAGTCTTGGATATAAATTGAGGGTACTCAACAGAATTTTGTAATATTGTTGGAGTTTTCTCATCAGGGAGAGCAGTGCCTCCCCGGATTTATAATTTCTGACACACACAGCAACCTGCTTTGGGGGAAAAAAAAAAGTTATGAAAGTTATAAATGAAGCCACAGACTCAGTCCTGTGTCCTTAACATCTCCTACACGTTTTCACTTTAGCTGCTGGGACCAGGCAATGTTTGTATCCCAGACTGCTAGATCACACATTCACTGGCAGCCTCATTGGCAATCTAGAAGCATCCCAGATTCAGAGCCTCCCACGGCCAGCCACGTTGCCCAAAGGAGATGTGGACTCCGGTGGACGGGAGAGGGGTCACTTCTCCGTGCCCACCGAACGGGGCCCCAGAATTGCCCATTCTCATGATCCAAGACAAATCGGAAATCCAGATGTTTGAGTATCTCCCATTTTTTAAATACTGTGATCAGTCAAAAAGGATCCCATCGGTACAGTTCAAGCAGAACATTCTGTGGGCTGGATTCCGTGCCAAGAACCCTAGTGCACGGTGATTTGAGTAGGGTCAGAAGAAAAGCTTTGCAGAATGGAAGGCATTAAAGTTCTCTGCCTTGAGGAACACCATGCGGCCGTAAAAGGGGTGAAGGGCGGACACAGACGCCAGATGGACGTCCGCAGAGGGATGACGTGATGTCTCTTGAAAGAAGCCAGGGACAGAAGACTGTATCACGTGATTCACCTCCTCTGAGATTTCCAGAACAGGGAAATTCACAGAGATGGAACACAGATTCGTAATGGCTTGGGGCCAGAGCCAGGGTGGTGCTCCAAAGGGGAGAATCCTCACAGGGTACATTCTTTTCAAGATGATAGAAATGGTCTAACATGGACCGTGGCGATGGTTGCGGATCTTCGAGTATATTGAAAAGTACTTGGAATATATTGAGAAATACTGATTCGCTCCCTTGACATGGGTGGATTATATGGTATGTGAATTCTATCTCCGTAAAGCTGTCCCCCAAAGAACATCAGCCACACCAAACCACCATACCTCGAGCAAGGAGCTGAGATCTTCAGCACACAGAACCAACCCGCAACGTCTGCATGTCACACCACACCCCTGCCTGGGCTCCTGGAAACATCCCCCTAAAACTCAATTCAAGAGCTCAACTTGTCCTCTTTCTAGAAAATTCAGGCTGATGGTAGTTCGCACGTTCCCCAAGCCTCCCTTCCTGCTGAGAAGGTCTTGGACTTTCTTGCACATGTCCTATTGCCAAGGATTAAGAAGGAGCAGCAACAATGACAACAACAAACCCATTATTCTGTACACTCTCTTCAGCGCTGCGGCGCCCCGACGGCCCCGAGCTCGCATTTGAAGTCAGACCTATACTGTAGTCTCCTCTCTTCCTTGGAAATCCCACTTTGAAAACCCTAATCTTAAGGATAAAGGTTGGCTTAGCTTCTTAAACTCGTTAATATGCCTTTGTCTCTTTAATCAGGGGGAGGCCAGACAGCCCGTTTTGTGGGAAGGGAGGGTTAATCCAAACCCCTCCTCTTAATACAATACGATTGAACCCATGGGATTTATCCATTATAAAGTGCTTTTTGAGAAACTCCCAGTGGAGTCCTTTTTTCTTTTCTTTTTTTTTTTTTTTCTTAATGTAGAACCTGTTTGCTTGGCATCTCTAAAGAGTCTTCTGTAGCAGTTAATGTAATAAATAAAAATCTCTATTTGACTACATCCTCCAGGATGTCAGGAAGGCTTGGCAATTGGCTTAGCAGCTCGCGGAGTTTGAACAGTGGCAGGAGCCTGGCCGAGGATCTCCCCACAGTTCCGAGCTCCTCCTGGAGGGGATTTCGGTAACGTACTCTAATCAGCTTAAGGAGTTAATTAAACAGCTGTCACTTAGCTCCTTAATTCTGAAACTCAATGCTAAATAAGATTTGAAATTACTTATTCAAAACTGAGCAGTGCTTTTGTGATCCCCGATCTCTTCAGGTGGCACAGAATAAAGGAGGCGTCGTTCCCAGACAGTGGGGGCCACAGGGTGACCCGGAGAAATGGACCAGGGTCCTGGGAAAATACTCGCCTTCCTGGGGAGAGCAGGCAACCAGGCAAGAGATCTAAATCTAGCCCTTTTTGATCCAAAAGGGACCTCATGGTGAGGGGTGATTACCATCTACCAGGATACAAGTCGCCTACTATATCCTACAAGCCTACAAGTCCATAGGTCCACGCGCCCTGTACCTGTGTTGTGTTCAGAGTTCTTGGTGATTTTTACGAAAGGTGAGCCAAATACGAAAATCAGGAGCTTTTACCTAAAAATATCGATTCTTGGCTTCTCTCAAAAAATCAGGAATCCTGCTAACCTGGCTTTGTGTTCCTGCAAGGCAACTCTTCCGTAGAGCTAAGATCATCTCCTGATTGAGCGTTCGATCCTGGCTCACCTGGTCATGGATAAAAGCAGAGTTTCGATGCCATGTTCCCGGATACTGGTCTTGGCCAGGATACGGCGGCCGTGGAGACAGGAGCTGTGTGAGAATTGTCCCATCCCTGGCCATGCTTGTCTGTCCTTACCTGGTGGCTCGGAAAATCCCCACGAGAAGGCACAAATGAACAGAAAAGCTCAAGGTCCAAGCTGCATTGCCCTGGGGTCCTGCCCGGAGGTTCTTCCAGAAATAAACCTGACATCGATTTGCATGAGGAATGAATGCGGCCAAGAAACTCATGACTGTATCATCCAGCCATCCTACGGCAAGCTCGCATGCACCAGACACTGGACAGAACTCACCGCCCAGGACAGCAGAGCCCTGGCTCAGCCAGGAGTGAACATGGCCAGTGAAATTAGCACACAATCCACGTTGCCTCCCAAAACTCCTCAGAGCACCCAGAAACTATAACCTCTATAACCTCCGTGTTTCCTTCGGTGTTGAAACAGATTACTGCTCCTTGGTTGAGCACCAAGTGAGGACAAAGGCTTATGTTTGGGGAAGCTGTGTGCAGAAAATGCAGCTCAGAGGCTGAGGTTCCTGTCAGGGCGGTCAGATGCTCACCTGTGGGTGGTGAGGGTTCCAGCCGCCTCCCCTCGCCCCAGGACAGAGCCCCAGCTCACAGCGGGGTATGGCGGTGATGTGTCCCAGCCTCTCCCCTTCGCTTGCTCCCTACTTCTCTCCTTCCCTCTCTTTCACTTTTTCCTCTTGCCAAGAGCATCCTGAATTCCTAGAAGTCACTGCATGTCTTATCATTCGGCTAATAATAATATTATGGCTAATAATAATAATAACCAACCTTCTTGAAAAATTGGCAACACCGAGCACTATTTGAACACCTGGCTTGCGTTTAGGTGCCCACCGTCCCTCAGGAGAACCGTCCAAGGTAGAATCTACCTAGAACCCCACTTTCCGGATGAGGAAAAGGAGCGACAAGTGTGGAAGTAACTCGCAGAATCACAAGACTTGTAGGAAATAGCACAGCTGGGGTTTTCCCCCAGGCAGCCCAAGTGGAGAGCCTTGTGGGTGGATTCCTACCATATGCCATTTAGATCTTTTAAGACAAGGACAGTTGGCCCCAAGAGGGTGCATGGTCAAGGGCACATGCCCAAGGTCACCTCACTGTGCCAAGCAGGGGCTCACGTTGTTCAGGCTGGCCTCCCTTGTCCGGCTCCTGCTTCCACGGCTGGCAGAAATCCTGGGGTCAGGTGGCGTGGACAGTCGTAACCATGCCAACCCATGCTTTCTTGCCACCTGCCGGTCACGGTCCTAAGTGGCTTTCGCATATGCAATCCTCACTTGAAGCCAGTAACACGGACATGTTCATGGTCGCTGTTGAGATGAGGAGCCTGAGGCATGGGGCAGTCCCCAGTTTGCCTACCATCGTGGACCTAACAGGTATGGAAAGCAGGGTTCCACATCACACCATCTTGTGCATGAGCCAGTGTACCTCACCCTAAGCTCTACTGCCTGCACATACTATTTATTGTATGTACTATCTTTAATAAGCTAGAAACAGTAACACTGATTATTTGCACCTGGAAGCATTAAGAACGATGTAGCATTTGAGTTGGACCTTGAGCTTATTACCTTGGGATCGTTTTTAATAGGAAGCTCCGCTGGTATAAAAAGCTACAATGTAAGAAATTTATTTATACTTAGTTTCCAAGGGTACAGGAATACGTAACAGCCAGCCAGCCGGCTCTAGCCCCACAAAGCCCTGTCGTCGCTACACTGTAATTGCCACCAACAGGAAGTCAAATCAAGGATTTCCCTCCTGCTTCTGCATTTTAAAAATTTCCCCCATCCTTTGGTGCATCTATTTATCAAAACAAGCCCTGAATCTAGTAAAGGAAACGCGGAAAAGGCAAACGGTCCTGCCGGGACACAGAAATAGGAGGAGGAAACAGGATTCCGTCCCAGCACACAATTCAGCCTGGGATTCTCTGGCCCCACACAGCAGCAGCCTGGGCACCGAGGACCCATTCCGTGCGTGGTGAACGACGTTTGTGTGAATCAGAGATCCAATACCGGTGTTCAGCTTCTAGATTCAACCTGTGTACAAAACAACGGGAAGCTTCATTGTACTTAAGGACACAGTGTAGATGTTATCAACCTGGAGAGCATCAAAGCATCAGCTCAGAATGAGAAACCTTGGAAGGTCAGGGTGGCAGGAAGAACGGACGGGAGTTGGAGCCGGGCTCATAGGGTGTGTGCGGCGGGGTTTTCCGTGTCCGTGACTGCACTGGGGAGGCACACCAGGGCAGCCACATGCGTTCCCATCAGGGTTCTGGGAGTCGATGGGACTCGGCTCGGGGGCTTCCACTGGGGAAAGGAGTCCTCTCAAAGTCTTCTTTGTGGATTCTTCTTGAGGGGGGGTTGCTGGATTTCAGCCGTGGCTGTGGCTGTGGACCAGACCACCTGCACTGGCCCCTCCAGGGTCTGGGCTTCTGTGCACCTTGGTGGCTGAGTTCTGCAACCAAGCATCACTGGAGAGAAAAAAACGAGCGGAAGCTCAATCACTTTCTGCAGCGGAGCCTTCCAAGGAACACAGCCTTACCTGCTTGACATTCTCATCGGCAGGCGTGGGTCCCCAAGGCCAGCCCGCACCGAAGGCCTGGGCTACCCGAGCTCCTGCCCTGCCGCTGCTCAGAAGGAGTGCCCAAGCCTCTACAGACACAACCATTCAGGAGCTGACACGTTATCTCTCCATCAGAGGCGTGTGTACTTAAGTTATAAATAAAGCCAACAGGGGAACCAAACCAGGAATCTAATTATACTGGTTGAGAAAGGCGAGAGATGAGATGGAACTGTCGTGCCAGAAACCCAGATAATGACTGAGCCGCCTCTTCCCAGAACGCGTAGGGTAGCGTGTTGCTGAGACGGCTGATAAGCCTTCCTCACCGAGGAATGGAAAGTGATGACCCAAGGGGAGCAGAATAGGGATAAGGAATGGGGGTCGGGGTGGCCTTTAGTGGCATCTTATGATAAACCTTTTCACAAATGTTGTCTTTGAACAATGAGGTTGCTTGACCTTGATAAAAGAATTTTAATTCACATAGACAAGAATAAGCACCACGCATCTGGCTCGTTATCAACCGCTTCCAGAAAACAGCCTGCCCGGTGGAAGGCATGCGCCGTGGCCAGCCTCATGTGGGCTCGGCTGTGTGGCATATCGCTGCTGCCCTGTGGGAGGAGGGATAATTTTACTTTACCTGGTGTGGCGGCTAACATGCAGTCATTCTCCGTCCTGGGCCTCAGCCGTGAAGCTGACAGGCTAATGTCCTTTTAAAAACAGAGTGCTTTATAAATGCGCTTGCAACGCAGGCCAAATTGACCGATTCTCCTTGCTAAAAGCAGTCACAGGCGCTCACGTCAGCAGCACAGAGACGAAACCGGAAGGACACAGAGAAGATTAGCCCGGCCTTTGTACAAGGATGTGTTCCATATTTAAAAAAAAAAAAAAAAAATGGTAAAATAAAAGAAGCACGCAGGCATGATGCCCAAATGAGAGATGGTATTTCTTTTTTTTTTTTTTAAGATTTTATTTATTTATTTGACAGACAGAGATTACAAGTAGGCAGAGAGAGAGGAGGAAGCAGGCCCCCCGCTGAGTGTAGGGAGCCTGATGCGGGGCTCGATCCCAGGACCCTAAGATCATGACCTGAGACAAAGGCAGAGGCTTTAACCCACTGAGCCACCCAGGTGCTCCAAGAGGTGATATTTCTGAGGCCTTCTCCGAGCTCTCCTGTTTCCTGAGATGTGAATGAGAAACCAGCGCCCGTCATCTCCAACATGCCTGTTTACGGGGGACCCAGGCAGGAATCACAGAGCTTGAACAAACAGGCAGAAGGCAAGGACAGGGTGACGAGCCACGACTGTATCCGTCAGGTCATTGGTCTTCGTTGGGAAATGAACCGAAGAGATTTAGGAAATTAACCAGAGTTGAGAAGTCACGTTGAGGAAGAGAGAAGCCGTGGGGATGTTTGGTCTCCGAGTCAGGCTGGGAGTGCCCAAGCCCGTTAAACAGCCGAAGCCAGGAGAACGGGGCCAGCCAGGCAGCACGCGGAAGGAATGTTGTTGGCTCCTCAAACCTGAGCAGTCTGTTTTGGCTTGGGGCATCTATAGCTCAGAATTTAATGAATATTTTTATTGTTTGGAAAATGAAGTTCGGAAGCGGTGGGTGTTAGTCGGGCTAGAACTAGGTTAAACCTCCGAAAGTCTCATTGCCTTAAGACAAAGAAAGCATATTGATGACTCTGGCTTTCTGTGCTCTGTGCATCAGTGGAAAGCTCTTCTTCCTCCAGGGCCCGGGGTCGCCAGGTTCACAGGGGCTCGACCCTCTTGTGGCTGCTCCATCTGGACCAGGCAGCCTCCCTCAGTGCGGCCGCTGGCGAGAAAGCGCGGGAACTGCGCATCAAAGCTTTATGGTCCCGACCAGAGTAGCAGACGACGGTGACCCTCACAGGTTAACAGCTGCAACTATTCACACAGCTCCGGCTTCGAGGGTTATGGAAAATAGGGCGGTGCAAATGGCGTATTTTCCGAGCCATCCTTCTCTTCCGGGAACTGGAATCCCCCTGCATGGCCCGCGCATCCGCATCCAGACTGATCGGTCAGGAACGTCTCCTTTAGGACCCCCTCCCGCCCAGGTTAAATATCACCTTTGAGTACAATATAATTTGGCAGGAAGGAGAGAAAAACCATTTCTATGCTGCACATGAGCATCTGTCTTTACCTGCGCGGAATACCATTTTAATACGAAACGGAATCCCTGCATCTTCTGTCCCTTGGACGTCTGATGTCTTAGAATTCTGTCTGCAGTGGACAGAGAAGGATAACGTGCTTCTTGTTTGTGTTGTCGGAGGTGGGTCAAGAGCAGAGGATAAATGATGGTGATATAAAATTTTAATTACAGTTAATCGACTTCGCAGAATATGGCCTTTTTGTACTTAAACATCAGGAAGACAGCAGAATATGTCGTGTTGATAGAGATTGTGGAAAACTCCCATTTGTAGCTGCCCCAAAGGTACTCTCTCTAGGTTCCTACAGCCCCTTGCTGTGTAAATCTCATGCTCTCTAAGCAAATTCCAAAAATCTGTTTTATTCTGCCTCCCTGGGAGAGAACAGTGTCCCTGCGGGATTAGACTTGTGATTTTGTCTCTGCCAATTAGATGTGCCTGTGTGAGGCTTTCTCTCCAATGTGGGGAAGAGGAAGTATGTGGGATTTGGGGAGCAGCAACAGGGTCTAAAACAGTCTGCTGACTTCCCAGCTTCCTAATCAGGGCAGAAGCAGCCTCCACAGCAGGCTCACTGAGTGGTTGCAGACTCGATCTTGGGAGGTCAGCCGGACTCCGTTTCTTCGACCCTGTCAACAATGCCGCATCGACTGCAAATCCCTTCCTGCCGAAACAAGCGAGAGCGGTTTCTGTTGTCTGCAATTAAGATCTTGACTCACACAGTATCTCTCAAACCCAAACGTGGTTTCCAAGATATTTTTTTAAATCAACATATATGTATTATTTGTTTCAGGGGTGCAGGTCTGTGAATGGTTTACAGAATTCACAGCACTCACCGTAGCACATGCCCTCCCCAGTGTCCATCACCAGCCACCCTCTCCCTAGCCCTACCCCACAGCAACCCTCAATTTGTTTCCTGAGATTAAGCGTCTCTTATGGTTTGTCTCCCTCCCGATCCCATCTTGTTTAATTTTTTCCTTCCCTATCCCCCAAACCCCCTGCCCTGCCTCTCAGATTCCTCATATCAGGGAGATCATATCATAATTGTCTTTCTCTGATTCATTTATTTCACTCAGCATAATACCCTCTAGTTCCATCCACGTTGTTGCAAATGGCAAGATTTCATTTCTTTTGATGGCTGCAAAGTATCCCATTGTATATACAGACCACATCTTCATTATCCATTCATCTGTTGATGGACATCTAGGTCTTTCCACAGTTTGGCTATTGTGGACATTGCTGCTATAAACATTCGGGTGCACATGCCCCTTCGGATCACTACGTTTGTATCTTTAGGGTAAATACCCACTAGTGCCATTGCTAGGGCGAAGGGTAGCTCTGTTTTCAACAGCCACTCTCAAAAACCATATGGAGGTTCCTCAAAAAGCTCCTCCAAGATATTCTTGAAGAAGGAGTAAATATGGGAGGAATGGAGCATATATTCTGTAGAGCAAATATATCAGAAATACAGAAAGTCAGAGACGTATCAGGAGGGGAGGAATGATGGTGCAAACTGTAGGTAGATCTGAAATGTGCGTGTTCCCAGAGCCCCTCGGTGCAGCTCCCGGCTGGTGTCCGCCCAGTCTGTGTGGCTCCTCGGTGCAGCTCCCGGCTGGTGTCCGCCCAGTCTGTGTGGCTCCTTGATGCAGAGCCCGTCAGTTCTTCATTCCCTGAGGACCTGGTCGGACGCTGCTGGGTCATTTGGTCGGGTCTTGTTACGTGAGTGTTCGTTCCTCCGAGGATTGTTAGCAGACAAGAGAAGAAGCATTCCTTCCGAAACCTGCTGCCTGATTTACTGTAGATTGTGGCCACAGGTCCATGCAAACAAGAACGCCTAGGCGTGATCCTTTTTTAAGAAAGTAGCACAATACTTGTCCCAGACTTTATCAGGGGTCATTCGCTCCTGACATGCAAGAACTTTATAACCACCAGAGTCTATCCTGGAAGCTGGGCCTTCACGCCTATCGTCCCCTTCCAAGCTGGACAGTTCCCTGACCTGGTCCATCTCGGGTCACGTCAGACCACTTGCCGCGTTTCCCTCCGGGGCTTCTCTGACGTCCTGGGAGCCCTGCCTAAGGGTGGCAGTGACACCCCTGGGGAGAATGCGTGCTTCGAGCCTGAAGTCGGACAATTCTGGAAGGCCAAGCCCCTGCAGATGCTGGTCCCTGGGTCCCCGCTGCAGGCTGGACGGCACCACCTCCTGTGGGCTCTTCCTCCTTCCCCTCCCCCATCTGCCACTCCCAGTCCTTGCAGATAAATTAACGCCACCTAGAGCCAGTCTCAGGGTCTGTTTTCGGGAAGATTCAGACTAAATGCAATATCCAGTTTGCAAACTGAGGTTGATAATTGTTCAGAAATACTAAGTCTGCCTCTCAGTGAGAGCTAGAAGGAGCCCCTTTGAACCACCTTCCTGGGCATCTTTATTAATTAGACGCTTTTGCTTATAAGCAAAAGAAATTGATTCTGGTGAAGTTTGGGGGTTTTATTAACTACTTGACATATGCAGAGGTGCGCATGTTTAATGTGTATAACTCAGTGAGTTTGGGGGTAAGTTCACACCCCGGTGGAACTAGCACGGCTCTGGAGGCCACAGACGTAGGCGTCACCTTTCGGAATGTCCCTTATTATAATTACTGCATGCGCGTGTGTTGAGAACACTTAACACAAGAACCTCCGGCCGAAAGAGCGCGGGCTCTCCCAGAGAGCAGACGGCGGGAGAGAAGGCAGGAAAGAGAGCTAACAGGGAAACGACGGGTTTCCAGGCGCTGCGGACCGGGAGTGAGAGCCGAGCACCCGCGGCTCCTGCCCGCTCCCCTGAAATGGAGTTCCCGACCCCGGGGGAGAGGCTGTGTGGCCTCGGGGGTGCCTGCTGACTCCCGGCACCCCCGAGGGAGAGGGTGGCTGTGTCTGTCCGTCCCGAGGAGAAGGGAGACTTTCCCTGAAGGATAATGATGTGTTTTTCTGGAGAAGGTGTTGGGGAGGCAAAAACAGAAGCTTTGATCCCAGGGACTCAGAATAAACAATGTTATCAGGAACTCTGCCTCAGTAGTTCCCTGAAGTCCTGCCTGGGATGTGGGGAGGGTGCCGGGAGCTTGTCCCCTTACTCATGTCCTCCACGGCGGCCCCGTAGGAAATGTTTCCTTGTGTGGATCTCAGTAGAACAAGTTACCAGTTAACTCTAGTTCCCTCCCTCGGAATGCCCATCTTCCTGTTTCCTCTCTCAGGGAGTCTGGGCTGTGAAACTCTGGGCGTGGAGTCAGGGGACAGGGCCGTGGGCTGCTGTGTCCCAGGGACTAATCTGCACCAGCTTCCTCCACTGTGGGGAAGAACAGCCACCCCTTCCCCGCCTGCCCCCTCCCGAGGGATGCACGAAGCCTACTTGGGGCGCTCTTGTCGGGGAAGCAGCCGTGGTGCGAACATCATATTCATTTATATTCCCTCCAACCTTCCTCATCTGGTTCAACACACACAGCTCCATGATCTTCCAAGGGGTCACGATGACGGTGAAGGCAAAAAAGTGGTTTTCTCCCCACTCCATAGAGACAAGAAGCTATTTGATTTGCTGATTTCAGCCCAAGACCCGAAAAACACAAGGGCGTCTTTCTGGTGCCGCGTATCAGACAGGACTGCGGTTATCTGAGAGCAAGATCTTACAGTCTTTCCCCTGCCCTGCATTTGGAGGGAGAGTCCGGGGTCGGTGTTAGGATGCCTCTGGCTGGCGTCCAGATCCCTTCCCTTGGGCTTGGCCGCTCAATGGTTCCCGGGTCCACCGTTAGAAGGTACCAGAAACACGGGGGCTGAAAAGAGCAGACGTCTGTCCCCTCGCCTTCTGGAGGTCGCCGTCCAAACTCAGAGTGTCAGCAGGACCACGCCCCTTCTGAAGGCTCCTGGGGAGAATCCTTGCCGAGCTCTCCCGGCTTCGGTGGCTGTTGGCTTCCTCCATGTTCCTCGGCTTACCGAAGCACGACCCTGACCCCCACCCATGCCCTCCCACAGCCGCCTTCCGGGGGGCTCTGTCTGTGTCTTCTCGTCTCACAAAGACACCTGTCATTAGAGGAGGGCCACACTCCTCCAGGACGACCTCCTATGAACTTAACTCGTCATAGCTGCAAAGACTCTCTTCCCGAACGAGGTCGTATCCTGAGGTTCTGAGTGGACGTGGATGGTGGGGGGACACTGTCCACTCTGAGGCAGCCGCCACTCACACCTGTGTTTATCAGACACTCAGAGACGACAGAAGAGGCACCGGTCATTGTCACCCACTCCCCAACACTGGTGACTCCCCGAGACCCCGGGCAGACACAGGAGGCGGAGGCGGGCACTGCATTATCCTCGTTCCGTCACTGAAGCTAATTAGGCACCAGGGGTCAGGGGAGCCATCCGAGGTCACCCGCTGGACAGTGTCCGAGGCCGGAGTCACACCCAGCTCTCTAACAACAGCTTCCCTGCCCCTGACCCTAACGTGACGCGGGGCCATGTGTCTTAGCTGCACGCTCTCACCATGGGGGTTCAAGATAGAGCCCCAAAGCCAGGATCATCTGTGCTTGGCAGCAGGAGAAAAGGGAAAACACAAAAGAACTTTCAGAATCTGCTTTTTTTTCACAAACTTTTTTGGAAGCCTCACCCAGTGACTTCCATTTATATCTCCTGGACCAGAACTGTGTCACAAATGAAGGACAGCCCCCCAAAATGCAATAATTTTAGCTGGACATCCCGCAGGCTCAGACAAAATCAGGGTTTCGCTAGGAGGGCAGGTGCACGTAGGTGGGCGACAGACCATCTCTAACACACAGCTCGGCCTCGGGGTGCCGTTCAGAAGGCTGCAGGGCCGTGTTTTTCTGTCTCCTTGACCTTCCTTCCCTACGTTTTCAGATGAATTTGGAAGGAAGGGTGATCGCGAATCCGTGACTGGGTTCACGAGGCAGGAAATCGGGGTGCCGGGAGGCAGGAGGAAGTGAAACCCACAAGCCAGCTCTCGAGTTCCGCCTCTGACCCGCCAGCCCTCCCGACGAGACAGCAGCCCTCAGTATTATCCCTCGGTCCTCCGCCCCACGCATGCCCCTTACACCCCAGCACCTCACAGGGCCCCGGACTGCCGTCTGCCAGGAGCATCCTTGGAAACGGGGGGAGGCTGCTTTGCCCACACACGCAGCAGGCTGGACGTGCTGGGGACGCAGGCCCTGGGAGCAGCTCTCAGGAGGCTCCGTATAAATCGCCCAGCTCCCTCGCCCCTCTGCCGATCTATTTTTAGGTGTGTATTTTAGGTAATTTCCCTGCAAGGGAATGTGTGATAATATGTCTGCACATATGGAAGTATATAACACGCATGGTGTATTTTGCAACACGGCGTGGTCCCCGCAGGACCGGCTCCAGCAGCCCACCGTGGTAGCTGGTGGAGGCGCGCACGCCTTCCTGGCTCTCTCTTCCAGACTCCCCTACGGACACTTCCTGAACCGCCCCCCACAACTGTGCCGCCCCGACCTCGAATCCCTTCCTTGAATCTGTGCTAGAGCAGATCCAAGAGGGGAGCTGTCATTTCTCTGGCAAAATCAGGCCACTCCATGTTTCCCTACAGTAGAGGGTGCGTCGAAGCCCGAGATAAGGATCTGTGGTCTCTTACAAGGTCGCCTCAAAGCACCGTCACCGTCTCCTCCCTTTGTGCCTCCTCCTGGCCTCTGGACGGCCTGATGTTCTCTGCAGCTCTGAGATACGCAGGGGGTCCTTGGGGCTCCCAGTGAGCCCTGCGATGGAGCTTCCCCAACACCTTCCAGCCTTGCTCTCCTCGCTCTGAGGGGCTGGGGTAGGGGCGACCCATGGTGACAAGGCGGTGAACTTGCCAGGGACTTCTGGGGTCAGATCAGCAACTTAGCTGTGTGTCATGTCTCAACATGAACCAAGGCCATGCTGGGCACTCCCACCACCTCTTGCCTGGAGACACGCCCTTCACCTTCTGGGGAGAGCAGAGCTACGCTGAAGAGAAGGCTCCTGGCGTCGAAGACCTGGGAATGCACAGAGAAGGCGGGAAGGCCTGACAGCCCCGGCGCCGACCCCATGGGATCCTGCAGGAAGAGTGAGGCGTCTGGCCAGAGGCGTCCCCCAGCTCTGGGCCTGCACTGGCTCTCCAGTGAGTCCTGGGGTTGGTCCTGACCGTGCCAATTTGAATGCCCTTTGGGGTTTGCTGTCGGCGGCTGCTGCTTCTTCCACCAGACATAAGCAAAATCATCTTCCTCTTCCCTGAAGCAGGTGTCCAGAGTCATAAGTCTGAGATCCCGCTCTCTGCTTTCCTTTGAAATGAGCCAGTTTGGGCCAGACAAAGAGTGATTCCCCACTTGTTCCCAAAGCCTGAATGGTTTTCCTGGATCTCCACCGTTTCGGTAGGAACAGAGACGCGGGTCTGGATCTCCGTTTCAGTAGGAATGCAGGTTTTCCACCCCCAGAGGCGGCGGGAAGTAGCGTCACATTCTGACTCCATCCGTTCATCCTTACACTCTGCTGGTGCCCAGAATAAAATCCCATCAGGCTGGGGACTCACCAGTGAAGGGGGAGAAAACAGCAAGTGCATAATCAATGGGCATTTAGAAGCTTTTGCATACTGAGACAGCGGAAGGCATGGTCTTTGAAATTCGGGAATATTCCAAACTGTGGTCTTTCTTTCAGAGTTAAATAACCAAAAAGGAAAAAAAAAAAAGCCATATATATAGTTTCACATTCAGATCTACACCAAATGAGCTAATTATAAGATGAACGAGTCCTATAAAGGAAAAGTAAGACCTTATGTAAGAAATACAAAGTTAACATAAGGAAAACAGTTATGCAATGTTAGGATGATACATTTCTGTCCCTTCCTCTGACATGCTCCTAAATGGGAATTTGCAACTTCACATGAAAATCAAATTATCAAGACCCCATGCAAGCCTGGCCCTAGGAGAGACGTGTCTCCTCGCATCCATTCAGGCGTCTCATTGCTGCTCCCCCGAGGATAGGCTGGACAAGGTCGGACCTACAGAAGAAGCCCTGCGTTTGTGCCAACACAGCCCCTCTCGGGGACACCGCTGGCCCGCAGCTCACAGCACTGAGCAGGAGCTCTGTGGGCAAGAATTCGGGAAGCTGGATGCACGGAGGCTGTGTGTTGTTGGGGACTTTGATCTCGTGTGATTGGGGGAGACAGTCCCTGCAGATGGGAATGAGACCCATTTCTGGATCTTGGGGCTCAGTTTTCTCTATCTAAGAAATGGGTTCCTGTGATCTCCCGGGGCCCTGTAGGAGGACCTGAAGAAGGGAGAAATGTGCTGGGGACAGGGGCAGAGTAAGGGCCGCTACGCAGTGTCTGGGACATGCAGCCTGGGGTCCCGGGTCCATGCACAGGACTAAGGGCTGGAGACCAGGGAGGCAGGGCGTGGATTCCAGTCTTCCCAGCCAAGTCCTTGTCCGTGCGTCTTGCAGATAATGTACTACTCGCGGCAGCTAGCCCTGTGCCAGGCACTGGGAGCAGAAGGCAGACCAGTCCCCTGGAGCTTGTGGCCTGGAAGAGAGGTCTCCGATTGACTAATTCTAAGTAAGACAGCAATGGTGTGAGATGCCGCAGGGGAGAGGCTGTGCCCGTGTGTCCTGGGCTCTAAGGGGGTCTAAATTGAATAACGAAAGCAAGCAGGGATGTTCTGCGAGACACCGTGAACCGTGAGCAGAGGATGCGTCGGGCAGGCAAACGCATGTCTGTGTGGGCGTGTGTGTCTGCTGCACACATGTGTCATGTCGGTGGGCCGAGCATGTCGTTGGAGCCGTAGTCGAGTTCCAGACATACACAGAGGCCAGGACCCAGTAAGAGCCCCAAGGAGGGACAGGAAGGGAAAGATGGCCAGTGCCACAGAGTTCCAAGAGTGAGGGTCTCCGTCTCCGTGTGCATGCTACACGCGGGACAGGCCGTGGGTGGGTGGGGCTAATCTCCGCTGCTTTTAGGACCCCTTGCTCCCCTAGTCAACGGTTCACGGCTGAAGGTGGCATCATTTTGTCTCAGCTCAGACATCCTGGCATAGCTGACACGTGGGCTCAGCGGCTGGACTGGGTTCAAGTCCCACCTTCACTGTTGCCAGGCTGTGTGACCTCGGGCAAGTGACACGACCTCTCTGTGCCATCTGCCAAAGGGAGGGAATGCTAAGATCGGGTCTGCGACCGAACATGTCCACTGTCGCAAAGCAGTTAAAAGAGCTTCTGGCTGACGGGGAGGCGGGTCAAACACAACACGTGTGATAAATTTGCTCCCGCCCTCCCCATGAGGTCCCCTTCCCCATCCTGTTCTCCCTCAGTGACTCCGGGCCGTGCGGGCGCCGGGGTCCTTCGTGGGGAGGCGGGAGGTCGTCGCACGGAGACGGAATGTGATGGCAGGGTGTGTTTGGTCTTCCAGGAGGCTGAGATCCTGAACACAGCCATCCTCACGGGGAAGACGGTGGCCGTTCCGGTGAAGGTGGTGTCGGTGGAGGAGGACGGCACGGTGACCGACCTGCTAACGTCTGTGGAGTGCCGGTCGTCCGACGAAGACGTGATCAAGGCAAGTGGACGTCTCCCTGCCCCGCCCCCCCACCCCTGCCGGAGTCCGAGGTGGTGACCGCCGGGGGTCCTGCGGCCCCTCCCAGCCCATTCCGGTGGTGTCTGGAGGCTCAGCAAGGTGTGCAAAGCTCCTGACCTTTCCTGTGTGCCAAGTGCTCGGGGCCTCGTCCCAGTCCCTGGGGAGGCCGTGGAGGGCTGCAGGGACCGGGAAGGGGGCCAGACCCAGCCTGGGGGGTGTGCAGCCTGCTCTGGGATGGTTGCAGAGCAGGGAGCGTGTGTGCCGAGTCGGGGTTGGGGGGCGAGCGTGCACTTAGTCTCCCCAGCTGTGACTGACAGCGCCAGCCGAGGCAGGGAGAGAGAACGACAGTCCCCACTCCCGGCCGACCTGGGACGGCTCTGCAGCCGGGGGGCACGGAGGGCGGCCCTTCCTTTACATGCCCCGGACCCCTTCTTTCCTGCCCTCTTCTCGCCCTTTACAATTGAGCGCACAGCGGAGGCGAAGCCAAAGTGTGCGCGGAGATATTCTGGCAGGGGCGCTCGGCCGGCCGCTGCACTCGGCGGGGGACGGGCTTGTCACACTGCCACTGCCCACGCCCGGCTCAGAGCTGCGGTGGCGAATGCTGCCTGGCACCCTCCTCCGAGCCTGTCTCCCAGCAAGCGCCTGGGGGCAGCAGGCAGGGGACAGGAAGTGCACGTGACCGCTTCTCTCTGGGTCCCCGCAGCGGTCCGAGCTCGGTGACCCCCTTGTGCTGGGCGGGAGCTGCTAAGCCCCTCTGCTCGCCGGGAACTGCAGGGAGCAAGTCCATCGGCAGAGAGCAGTGGACAGATGCCAACGGCGTCTCCACCAGCTGTTGGGTCCTGTTTGGTAGTAGGACCGTAGTCGGAGGCGCGGTCCCTGCCCTGCGATTGGCTGGGGACAGGCAGGGGAGGGAAGGAAGGACGGCGTCGTGACACACCGCTCACCCCTGTTCCGGAATCCCCTCAGCGGGTACCGGTCAGGCCGGGCCTCCCGGGGCCGCAGACCGTTCCTGGCTCGCCCTCGATGTCCCTCTCTCCCCACATCCCGTCCCCCAGCACATCCTGTGGGCAGCGGCCTCCAAACAGGCCCCAGACCCGACCCTCCTCCACGGCGTCCTGCCCGCCCCCAGGCCGCGGTCCCTTCTCTCTGCCAGACCCGCGCGGCGTCCTCCTCGCGGGACCCCCGGTGGCCTCCTGTCCCCTGGAGTCTGCTGTCCCTGCAGCCGCCAGTGGGATCCGAGTGTCCGTCTGACCACGTCACTCCTCGCTCCGCAAACACCCCCCGCTTCCCGCCGTCTCAGAGCAGACGGAGTGACTGGGGACGCGGCCCACCTGCCTGAGCTCTGGCCTCACCTTTGTCGCGTTCCGGCTCGTTCTCTCGGTTCCAGCCACACCAGGGGATCGGCCTTTCCGCGAGCGGGTCAGCCCCTGTGTTCAGCCTGTGCTCCGAACTCCCTCCCCGGCAGGGCCGTGTCCCCCGCTTCCCTTCTCCCCAGCCTGTCCCCACGGCTCTCCAGCACCGCCCTGCCGGCCCGCTCGCGTTTTCCCGTCATATTTATTCATCGAAGGTCTATGTGTGCGATGCAGATCTCTCTATTTTCACATTTATGTTTTTACTTTACTTTGTCTGACGGTCTCACGGGGGTGTAGGCTGTGGGCGGGCAGCGCCGTCTGGTTCTCTTCCTTCGCCGCCGTCCCCCATCACGAACGACCCCGGCAGAGAGGACGCACCGGACAAATGTGTGTCGAACGTGCGAGTGAGTGACGGGGTGACCGACAAGACGGGAACGCACGTGGTTCGTGGTTGAGCCACGGAGGCGTTCTTGGGGACAGACTCACGGGGGGACGCTGAGGCTGGGTCTGCTCACGGACGGCCGGACGACACACAACGTGGAAACACTGCAGGCCGAGGGCACGCGGGGACGGGGGCGGGGAGACGCACTCTTGGAGCAGCAGAAGCGGCGAGTTCCCGTGAAGGACATTGGGGCGTGTTCTCGGCAGCCTCCGTCCGCGCTCCTCCTGATGACAGACGTTTGCTCCAGGACGTTCCTTACTGTCTTTGCTCTCAGTCCCAGCAACGTAAATGGTGCCGTGTCCACCCCAACTTCCGGTGGCCGGGTGACCCGCCGTGGCCACAAAGCGCCACGTCCCTCTAGAGGCCGTCGTCTGCTCTGGGAGAGACCTGGTCCCAATCCCAGCCGCAGAGGCGCCCTCTGAAGAGTCGGGCGTAAGTCTTAGAAAAGACAGGGTCCCCCTCCGTTTGATCTTGTTGCCAACCCTCCGTGACGGGACCTCCTGCCGTAAGCAGGTCAGCCGCCTCCAGAAAGAGACCAACAGAGAAACTCTCCGGGAGAAGCCACGTCCTTCCAACAGCGCCCGAGAGCTCGATCCCGCCAGACCACACCAGACTTTCCCCTGAGGATGCTGGAAACGGCTACTTTCGTGCAGAGCAGTCGGAGTTAGGCTCGTGGTACCGGTCAGCAAAGAGGCCCGCACTTGTGTCCATGCCCTGGGACTCCAGGAATCCCGGGACTCGGGAAATCGCCCGGGGCCTCAAGGACACGCACCTGCAGCCCCAGGGACGGAGGCACAGCCTGCGGGTCGAACCCCGCGGCTCACGCTGCTGTCTCTTCGCGGCTCGGGGAGCACAGGGTCAGGGTTAGGGTTAGGGTTAGGAGTCTGCTGAGCCGCATGGTCTGCTGTAAAGCTTCAGTCTTTTCCCTTCTCTGTGCTCTTTCTTCCCTCCCAGCCAGAGGCGGGGTAAGCCCGAGCGTTCTCCCCCATCCGTATCGAAACCTCCTCGCAGGAAATCCGCTGGAAGAGTCATTCGCACTGAATTGTAAATTTCGGGAAGGCATGTTACCTTCTGCTTCCCAAGGATGCCGGGTTTTCAAAAGGCAGCGGATCCCTAATGGATGCATTTCGGGTGTCAGCAGTAATATCCGTTGTGATGCTTCGGGGTGGGAAATAACAGGAAATCCCACCCACGCTGACTTCAGTTTAAAAAAAATATGTATCAAAAAATGTTGTTGGCGGATGTAATTGAAAAGTCCTGATTTGGGGGTAGTTTATGGGGATTTTATTCCGAGCCTCAAAAGATTCACGAGAACATCCTGACTCTGCTCCTCCACTCCCTCCCTCTCAGTCCCTTTCTCTGTCTTTCTCTCTGTCTCTCTGTCCATCTCTGTCTCTGTATCTCTGTCTCTCTCTGTCCTGTCTCTCTAGATCTCTCTGCCTTTGTCTCTCTGTCTCCATCTGTCTCTCTGCCTCTCTCTGTTTTTGTCCGTATCTCTCTGTCTTTCTCTCTCTCTGTTTCCATCTCACTCTGTCTCTGGCTCTATCTGTATTTCTGTCTCTGTCTCTCTGTCTCTATCTCTGTCTCTCTGTCTCTCTCCCTCCATCTCTGTCTCTGTCTCCATCTCTCTCCTCTCCCTCTGTCTCCATAGCTCTCTGTCTCTCTTTCTCTCTCTCCCCTGTCTCTCTCCCCCGTATCTCTCCCTCTGTCTGTCTCTCTCTGTCTCTCTCCGTGTCTCTCTCTCTCCATCTCTGTCCCCATCTCTCTCTCTCTGTCTCTCTCTCCATCACTCCGTCTCTGTCTCTCAGCCCTCACCTGCAGACAGAGCCCCTTCCTTCTGTGTGGCCTCTGCCACAGCGAGGCATTCGGAGAGGCCACCCCGTGGGAGGAGAGGTTCCATGGGGCTCAGCCGGAACCCCGCCGGAAGGAGAGCAGACCTTCCAGTCCTGGGGCTGGCTCCATTGGGGGACCCACCCAGGGGGCCCCCTGACCCCGATCCCAGCGCCGCAGCCCCAGCCCCCGACACCTGATGTTCCAAAGCCTCCTCACCCCAGCCCGTGACCTGCAGAGGCGAGGCAGGGAGGGAGGCCCAGACAGCTCTGTGTGTGCTCAGCAGGAAGAGGAGCGGGCTTCAGAGACGCTGGGCCAGGTTAGGGAAGTCGTAAGAACCTCCAGAGTGGCACCGTTGACGGCTGCTGTGCCCTGAGGCACAGGGAGTGCACGGGGAGTGGATGGAGCAGCCGGAGGCCTGCGAGACGCTGGCTGAGTTCTCGGGGCCGCTCGGGTCCCAGGCTCTCGCCACCCCTCCCGGATAGACGGGCGCCTCCCCCAGGCCACAGCAGTGCCCCCCGCCCGACCAGGTGGACCCGGGGAGCCTGCCTCCCTCCGTGCTGTGCTCCCCCAGCTCAGGGTCCTCCCCTGCGTCTCCAGCAGACGCAGCCCAGCTGGGAACTGGGCACAGCCCAGCCTGACTCCTTCTCCCAAGGCTGGTCCCCGCAGAAGAGAGCCGACCCCTGCGAGGGGAGAGAGCCGTTTCCGGGATGGGGCTGCGTCGACGAGCCGGAGGCAGGGAGAGGGGCAGGCAGGGCCAGTCCGCCTGGCGCTGGGCCTGCTCCTTGCCGAAGCACCGGGTATGCAGCTGCCAGTCAGGGGCTCCTGATGGGGTCACGGGCCTGCATGGAGGGAGCCCCGGGTGGCACATGGCTCTGGCCCCACAGGACACTGCTGGGCTCTGTCACCCGGCAGTGCATGGGGCCGCCGCCGGGAAGGGGCTGTGGGTCCCGTGCTCACCCCCACGCCATGGTCCTGCTCCTCGGGCAGCCTGGCTGTTTCTCCCCAGGAGTTTAGCCAAATGGCTTTGTAAATCCTCTTGAAGGAACGGGCATTAAAAGCGACTAAGGCTCCTCACCTTCCCTTGTAGGAGCCGCCTGTAGTGCCCCGCGGGGAGCGGGGTGGGGGCACCTGCGTTGAACTGATCCTTCTCGGGCTCCGGGGCCCAGCGGGGGCTTGGAACGGGGAGACCTCCCAGCGCACCCCTTCTTCAATCCACCTTGTCGGCAAGGAAGCCCCCGCATGGGGACGTTTGCCTCTGTAGCTGCCGAGTGGGCCGGCCCCTCCGTGGAGACGCCGGGGACGCGGCCGAAGGTGGAGCAGGGGCGGAGGGAAGGAAGGCGGCCTGCGGGCGGCGGGCGGCCCCGCCGCTGTCTCTTCCGTCCCCACGCGGACGCCCAGGAGCCGTGCTCGTTGCCTGCAGCTGACGTCCGGAGGCCAGAACGGACTGTCGCTGGACTGAGAGTCCATGTTCTGGTTTACAGCAAACAACACGTCTCTTCCCCGTACGCTGGCCCGACTCCCGGATTCCAGCCGGCCTGCTTTGTGTCAGGCTGTCGGTGTTTAAAACATCCTGCGACCTTTCGGCCTTACTGGGGGCCCTGGGCCCCGGCTGCGGGTGCCGCGTCGGGAGCTGTGTTCCCATGATGACAGGAACAGCGTCTGTGTGCGGCTCCTCACGCCACGCGGCCGTCCGCGCCTTCCATGCTCCCGGCCATCCCAGGGACTCAGGCGCATGTCGGTTTTTCCGCATGAGGACATTGAGACAACGAGAGGCTCTTCTTTTAATTGTGGCCAAATACGGAACATAAAATGCGCCGTCCTAACCATCGCGAGGCACACAGCGCGCGGTGTTAGGAGCGTCCCCTTTGCTTGTCCATCATCTCGAGGACTCTGGTCATCCTGCAGAACCGAAGCTCTGTCCCCACGGGTCACCAGCCCCTGTGGCCCTGCCTCTCAGCCCCTGCGGGCCTCCCTTGTATGGTCTGTCTCCGTGAACCGACCCCCTCAGGGGCCTCCTGGGCTGTCCTTCCGGGGCCGGCTCCCCGCGCTCCACGTGCTGTCCTCCAGTTCTCCGGGGTGTGGCCGGGGTCGGTCTCCCGTTCCTTGTTCGGGTTAATAACGCCGCCGCGTGGGGGGCCCACGCCTGGTCCCCTCCGTCTTTCGGCGGCTTCGCGTCCTGCCGTTCTGCAGACGCGGAGTTCTGACGCCTCTGCAGAAACCAAGACGCGTGGTCCCTGGGCCCAAGTCCTGTTCCATGTTTGCCTCCATCCCTCCTCCTCCGGGACGGGGTTTGGTGCACGATGCCTGCCGTGGGGACGCGTCGGGAACGAGCATTAGTGCGTCGTTATCCACAGCACATGGCTGAGTTGAGCAGCACCGAGGGAGGCGGGTCAGCCGCGGAGCCAGATGTGTTCACCGTCCGTCTCCTGCAGAGGAGCTCGCCCGTCTCTGCTCTGGGACTCCCCTCAGGCCTTTCCTCCGTGGGTGATGGCTTACGGGGAGCTCAGAGACTCAGAGCTCCCGGCCAGAGATGGCTCCTCCGTGGATGGTTGCAGTCCTTCCCGTGAAATTTCATGCCGTGGGATTGAGCCTCACGTCTCCCTGCTGTGCTTCGTTAGAGCAAATGCCCTCCTCGGAGAGAGGGATGCGTCAGTTCCCGGACATCTCCGTCCAAGTGCACTTGCTCAGTCACTTTCCCCTTAGGGAGGCAAAATGCAGACAAGCAAAGAGAGCCTGGCTGCTGGGAACATGGGGCCAAGTGGACCAGAAGTGGAAGCCAGCCTTGCCCTCCGCCTGGCCGAGTCCAGAGAAATGTACGTCGTGGCACCAGCCTCGTGGCCGACGTCCTCAGTGGAATTCAGCACGTGTCTCTTGCGTTCAGACAGTGGCACAGCTGTCCCACGCAACACTGCCAGTTGTGGGCAGAAGAGACAAAACCTGAAGCGTCTGCCTTCAGCTCAGTCATTATCCCGGGGTCCCGGGATAGAACCCCCACATTGTAGGGGGGCTCCTCCCTTTCCCCCTACCGCTCCCTCTGATTGTGTGCTCTCACTCTCTCAAAAAAAATCTTGGAAAAAAAAGATCAAACTTCTTTGTCACCCCTACCTGGAAGGAACCACTTACCACCCTATGTGTGCGACCCCCGTACCTGCATAGAATTTACATAAAGGATCCTGGAGTACAAAGACCGCGGATCACAAACCCAGCGGAATATGAGATCCAGGCGCCAACAAGTGCGGGAAGTGACAGGGGGCCGTAGGGTCTGCGGCACAGGCCCCATCGGAACGTGCAGCCGCTCCGGCATCCTGCCTGACCGTCGCCACATGCACAGAGTGCCCAGGGCCCTCGAGGGCGTGGGCTCTGGCGCCAGGCTGGCTGGACTGAATCCTGGCTCTGAGACCTAGAGAGGAGAACCAGGGCTAGGTACTGGGTCTCTCTGTTCCTCAGTTTCTTTGGTTGTGACATGGGTGCTGTGACATCCCTACGGCTGATTTGGTTCTGGAGGCGAATCTCAGTCGTTCCGGTCACTCGTGGGTCTGTCTTATAGGGGGGACTCTGCCTGTAGCTGCATAGTTAACCTCAAGGAGATCCCCGCAGCTTCTGTCCAGGTTGTGTTTGGAGCTGCCCGAGGGGGGCTGAGCCCGGGAGGTAAAGTGAACCTTCCAGAAACCTCTTCATGGGTCGCTGCTCTCGACTTTGTCCCGCACCGGCGGGAGAGCATCCCTGGCACACAGGTCACGTCACTTCTCAAGATCCGCCTCCCCACCCCACCCCCCAGAGCTGAAGGCTTCCCGCTGTGACCACCACGGCCCCCACCCTCTGTCCTGCCCCCCCATCCCTGACCTCACCTCTTCCCCCCGCCCCCTGCTGTCCTCTGAGCTCAGACACACCCCCCACCCCCTCCTCTGCCTTATTTTTCTTCATGGAACATGTCCCCATGGTCTTACTGCATTTCTCCTCGTTCCTTGGTCCCCTGTCCGCCTCTCCAAGGACATGGGCTTGCTGTTGGATCGTGGCTGGTCTCCCAGCACCCAGGCAACACCTGGTGTCGCACGGGCTCTCTGCCGGTAGTTTGCAGAGCAAAGGGACTCGGGAAGTGGCTCAGGGAACGTGGGTGAAGAGCGTCATCCCTCTGGGTCATCGCAGGGAGAATTCTAATATCCCAGAGGAACTTCGTTCAGTAGGAAAAACAACCAGTGAACACCCCAGAGCACCGTTCTCCTATTTGGGTGAGGAGATGGCCGTGTACTTACAGTACTGTGGGATTTCCCTGGACCTTCATCCAAAAAAGCAAAAGCATCCCTGGGACGGTGGGAGGGCCCTCAAGGCACCAGGAGGGATGATGGACACTGAGTTGATGGATGGTAGCTAGAACTGTATGAAAACAGCTCTGTGGGTCCAGTTCAGAGTATGGTGTGTTGAGAACATCCTGTAGAGAGAACGTTCTGGATGGGAAGGCCAGAAACACAGAGGAGGTGAGCAGGAAAGGGACCCAGCCCGATGGCTACTCCATTCTTTCCATTTCCTACATGAATGAAAAAATATGACAGTTAATTGGGATTCTCTGGAACTTACATGGGAACTGGAAGCCTTGGAGCGAGCATCCGCTGGGCAGACGCAGAGAAGCAATTAGCCCCAGTGGGAGGACGGAGCCCTGGCCCTTACTTCCAAGGCTGTAAAGATTAAAACAAAGCAAGTCAGACATTGGAAGTCAAAGGATTCGTTCGTGGCCAAAAGGCTTTCAGTTTAAAACTCTTTCAAGAGTCATTTTAATTGTGGGTGAATTTGGCCTTTCTGTAGGTAGGATGTGACCATCCTGGGCTCAGCCGGTCCTTACCCTACGTTATCTATGCATGAGCACCCCCGATGGAATGGGAGAAATTCTGCTCCAGGGACATGTCTGACGCTTTTCTGTACGCCTGGACTAAACCAAAGACCTGGCATGTGGTAGTTATTTGTTGAGTGAGTGAATGAATGGATGGCAAAATCAACCTAGATTTGTGTTAAACGTAGAGAGACCGCTGGTGAACACCCCCGTGTCCCCTCCATGGTACATCTGGTCAGTGGACTTTGCAAACACACATCACATGTGTTTGACGGGCCACTTTAGCAAAGTGGGTTTGCAGGTGCTGGTTGATGAAGGCTCAGGTGCCTCAGCTGGGCCTACCTGGAGAGGCAAGAGCTGGGCTCCTCAGAGGCACACCTGGGACCCAGACCCTGCCTGGGAACTGCAGGTTACCGGATGGACACCCCCTGGTGGCGGCAGCTCAAATTGCAGGCACAGTACCTTCTGGGATTCTAACATTCCTGTAAGAGGGAGCCTCGCGAATCCCCCTCCATTTCTGTGACTGAGGTTCTTTATCAGACTTGTAGGTCTGTGACTACAAACACACTGTTACTAATGAAGAGGGAAAGCATGTTGACAAAAGGTGCGTTAAGGCATGAGATAGAGGCCATAACTCATTTTAAACCCTCTAATTCAGCCCTCGGGCAGTTCAACACCATGTATCATAGACAGAATGCGTGTAATTGGCACAAAGCCATTGTGGTGGTGGTGGTGTTTTTAAACCCAGCGTTAGAATGGTGGTGTTTTGCCTGATGACATAGGAGTCCGTCCTCCCTCCGTGCTAAAATAGCAGGTGTCGGCTGGACCATCACATTTTGCATGGATCTGAGCTTACCCCACACCTGCTATCCTACAAACCGAGCCTACAGCAGAAACTCTTATGAGTGAAGGGGGTGTTGGATAATTAGGACCAACCCGGTATCAGACCCTTGCTTTCTGCTTCTATAGAGGTCAGTTAATGGGGGGGGGGGGGGGTGACAAAAAGGTACATGTAGAACCTAAAATTAGAGAATATACCTCTCCAAAGGGGATTTTTAATGATTTTTTATTTTTTTATTGACATATAATGTATTATTAGCCCCAGGGGTACAGGTCTGTGAATCACTAGGTTTACACACTTCACAGCACTCACTGTATAGCACATACCTTCCCCGATCTCCATAACCCCATCACCCTCTCCCTACTCCCTTCCCCCTGACAACCCTCAGTTTGTTTTTTGAGATTAAGAGTCTCTTATGGTTTGTCTCCCTCCCCATCCCATCTTGTTTTATTTATTCTTTCCTACCCCTCAAGCTCCCCATGTTGCCTCTCAACTTCCTCATATCGGGGAGATCATATGACAGTTGTTTTTCTCTGATTGACTTATGTCATTCAGCATGATACCCTCTAGATCCATCCACGTTGTCGCAAATGGCAAGATTTCGTTTCTTTGACGGCTGCATAGTATTCCATTGTGTGTGTGTATGTATATATACACATACATATATATATACATATGTGTGTGTGTGTGTGTATATATATATATATATATATACACACATCTTCTTTATCCATTCATCTGCTGATGGACATCTAGGTTCTTTCCATTTTTTGGCTATTGAGGACATTGCTGCTATAAACATTTGGGTGCACGTGCCCCTTCGGATTATTACATCTGTATCTTTAGGATAAATACCCAGTAGTACAATTGTTGGGTCATAGTGTAGCTCTATTTTCAGCTTTTTGAGGAACCTCTCTGCTGTTTTCCAGAGTGGCTGCACCAGCTTGCCTTCCCATAAACTCTGTAGAAGGGTTCCCCTTTCTCCGCATCCTCAGCATCTGTCATTCCCTGACTTGTTAATTTTAGCCATTCTGACTGGTGTGAGCTGGGATCTCATTGTGGTTTTGATTTTTATTTCCCTGATGCCGAGTGATATGGAGCACTTTTTCATGTGTCTGTTGGCCATCTGGATGTCTTCTTTGCAGAAATGTCTGTTCATTTCTTCTGTCCATTTCTTGATTAGATTATTTGTTTTTTGGGTGTTGAGTTTGATAAGTTCTTTATAGACTTTGGATACTAGCCCTTTATCTGATATGTCGTTTGCAAATATCTTCTTCCATTCTGTCAGTTGTCTTTTGGTTTTGTTAACTGTTTCCTTTGCTGTGCAAAGGCTTTTGATCTTGATGAAGTCCCAATAGTTCATTTTTGCCATTGCTTCCCATGCCTTTGGCAATGTTCCTAGGAAGAAATCGCTGTGTCTGAGGTCGAAGAGGTTGCTGCCTGTGTTCTTCTCAAGGATTTGGATGGATTCCTGTCTCACATTGAGGCCTTTCATCCATTTTGAATCTATTTTTGGGTGTGGTGTCAGGAAATGGTCCAGTTTCATTTTTCTGCATGTGGCTGTCCAATTTTCCCAACACCATTTGTTGAAGAGACTGTCTTTTTTTCCATTGGACATTCTTTCCTGCTTTGTCGAAGATTAGTCGACCATAGAGTTGAGGGTCTATTTCTGGGCTCTCTGTTCTGTTCCATGGATCTATGTGTCTGTTTTTGTGCCAGTACTGTACTGTCTTGATGATGACAGCTTTTTAGTAGAGCTTGAAGTCTGGAATTGTGATGCCACCAACTTTGGCTTTCTTTTTCAACATTCCTCTGGCTATTCGAGATCTTTTCTGGTGCCATATAAATTTTAGGATTATTAGTTCCATTGTTTGAAAAAAAAGGATGGAATTTTTATAAGGATTGCATTAAATGTGTAGATTGATTTAGGTAGCATAGACATTTTCACAATATTTGTTCTTCCAATCCATGAACGTGGAACGTTTTCCCATTTCTTTGTGTCTTCCTCAATGTCTTTCATGAGTACTCTGTAGTTTTCTGAGTACAGATTCTTTGCCTCTTTGGTTAGGTTTATTCCTAGGTATCTTATGGTTTTGGGTGCAATTGTAAATGGGATTGACTCCTTAATTTCTCTTTCTCCTTTTTTTTTTTCCTCATCAGATGGGTAATGTGCCAAGGTTGTAGCAAGGTTTGAGGGTACCACACGTCACATAGGAGCGTGAACACCCAGTCATCATGCTTATGAACTACAAAAGGATCCCAAAAGGGATTTTTAAAAAATTTTTTTTCAGGGTCTTACCAGAGTTCCTATCTCATAGGAGCTTGATGTAGAGTCTTGAGTTTAATCTTAGGGTGAGTTACAGAAACTTTCGCTGTCTTTCCCCTGCGGGAAAGGTCTTTGATCCAAGAAGAGAGAGAAAGAGAGCACTGGGAGGTCTAGTGCGTGTTTGTGACCAAAAGGAAAACCAAGCTCAGAACCTTTCCCAGTAGAGCTGGTGAGCCGGCTTTCGCACTGGAGATGGTGGGCTTAGTCCATGCGAGATGCAGCCAGGTCCCGAACCCTAGCTCCGAACCCTCAAACCTCTGAGCGGCATTGCTCAGGACACATGGACCAGGTGGAGGCCCAGAGAGCTACTCCAGGGAAGCCTCTCTGGCTGGTGTAGACCCGGGTCACACACAGCAGCACAACAGGGGAGGCCCAGGTTGGGGTCACAGTCAGCCACCCCTCTACGTGGAGATGGTCTTTAAAAAAAAACAAAACAGATGAAGACTTTAGAGGCCCAAAGTTCAGAAGATATTATGGAGGCTCCCATATAGAATTTAAAATTGAAGGGCGCCTGGGTGGCTCAGTGGATTAAGCCTCTGCCTTGGCAGAGGTCATGATCTCAGGGTCCTGGGATCGAGCCCCGCATTGGGCTCTCTGCTCATCAGGGAGCCTGCTTCCCCCCTCTCTCTGCCTGCCTCTCTGCCTACTTGTGATCTCTTTCTCTGTGTCAAATAAATAAATAAAATCTTTAAAAAAGAAAGAATTTAAAATTAAAACCATACTAGGATGTTTGTAAACTATCCAATGAAGAGTCTTAAGTATAAACATAAATTACTCAAGAAATACTTCCTGAATTTCTGATGCACGCAGGACACTGTTCTGGTTCTGTAGACTGAGCTCATGAACAAATTAAAGTTCCTGACAAGGAAGGTAGGAAATCTTATTAAATAATTACAGGAGATACATATATATCTTTACCCTGTTTTGTCATAAATATACCTTCATAAATTTTTTCTTCATAGAGGAGGAAAATAGATATTTTCATATATATTCATATATTTCTATATACCTATGTGTATAGCTTCAAATCTGGATAGAATATATCCTATTTCTGGGGCACCTGCGGGGCTCAGTCAGTTAATCGACTGCCTTCGGCACAGGTCATGATCCTGGAGTCCCAGGTTCGAATCCCACATCAGGCTCCCTGCTCAGCGGGGAGTCTGCTTCTCCCTCTGACCCTCCCCCATCTCAAGATATCTCTCTTTCATTCTCTTTCAAATAAATAAATAAAATTTAAAAAAATATATATCCTATTTCCTATACATACAATTTCATGTATATATAGTTTGACATATACAGATTCCTCCACAGAGGAAGAACACAGGATATATAGCGAGGGGGGAGGGAGATGATTATATATATCCCATTTATATACTTATATATATCACATATTTAATAACTACATTCTATAGAGAGTTTCCTATATAGAGGGAGAGAACGGATGTTTTTACTTTTCTGCATATCCTATATCTGGTACATATTTTATTATCATGTGTGTCATATAACAGTTTCACATGTGTAAATATCCCATTTTCTCGTATGTATTGTATATGTACTCTCTGTCATATGTGCCTCCTCTGTCATATACAGCAGCGTCGTGTGTGTGTGTGTGTGTGTGTGTGTACACACACATTTCCTCCCCCGCGCCCTCTCAGCAAGGCGTGTGCGTGCACACATATGTGGACACATTCCTACAAGAGTATCGGTGCCTCTCCGAGACGGGGACTTGGAGACGGAGCCAGCAAGGCCCGCGGTAAAGCGAGCAGGAAGGGAGAGTGTCTGCGGTCGGAGCAGCAGTGGGGATGGGCTCTCGGGTGGGAAACACCTGGGCTGTCCTGGAACCCAAGGAGCCCCAGTGGCGGGCAAGGACGGGAGGCGTGGTGTGCGACAGCGGCACACGAGGCAGATCACGCTGGTGGGAGCTAGGACGGAGCCTTCTCCGGAGCCTGCGGCCGGGTGGGGAGGCTGGGGCAGAGGGCGCGCTATCCCGCGGCTGGAGCCTGGGCAGCTGGTGCTGGGCTGTCTGGACGCCATTGCAATATGTGCTGGTTTTCTGTTGCCATTTAAAAAAAAAAAAAAAGTACCGTGCATGTGTTGACCTAAAACGGTGTTTATTATTGCACAGTTTTGTAGGTTAGAAGAGCTACGTGCGTCTCAGCAGGCTACGGTCACCGTGTCAGGAGGGCGGCATCCTTTCTGGACAATTCCAGGGGGGAGATCTGTTTCCTTCCCTTTTCTGTCGTCCAAAGATGTAGGTCAACAGTCATAGATGAGAGAGTTCTGGGGACCCGATGTCCAGCACGGTGCCTGGAGTCAATAAATCCTTACTGCGTACTCCGTGTTCTCACCACAGAGAAATCACCCCCGTCCTGGGAGGTGGTGGAGGTGGGGACCAACCTTGACGTCGCCACCGCTGCCCAGTATGCGTGTCTGCCACGTCATCGTGTCGCACGCCTCAGTTACACAGTGTGGCGCGTCAGTTCTGTGTCAGTAAAGCCGGGGAGAGAAGCCAGCGGAAGGGATGTTTCGTGTCGAAAGCAGAGGTTATCCCCGTGTTCTCAGTGAAAGCAGAATCTATTAAACAAGACAGGATTGTGACAGCTACAATAACAAAACACTAACCCTTTAGATAGAGTCATACAATATTTACCGTACTTGTAAAATTAAAGGAATAAATCAGTGTTTACTCTCCCATCAGATTTGATCACGTGGACTTCGTAGCCCCCCCAAGGCGGAACACTCTGTGGCCCAAACACGGCGCGAGGTCGGGAGCCCGAGAACGGCAGGGCACGGCCCGTGTCATGGGGCGAAGCTGTGAGAACCAAGGGAACAGAATGCTGTTCTCCCTCGGGAACAGAATCCTGGGCTTGTGAACCACACTTGGGTGGGCGATCTCTCCAAGGTGTCGGAAGTCCCTCTGACGACACCGGTGCACCCAGGCACATCTCCCCATCGCAGAGCCAGCCAGTGAGAGCCTCAATTCCAGCCGCGACCTCGCTTTCCCTTTGCCGCGTGACCTGACATACTCACAGGGCCAGGCGTCAGGGTGCTGACACCCCCAGGGTCGGGGTGCTGACACCCCCAGGGCACCTCTCCTATCTACCCCAGGCTGCCTTGCCAACATCTCCACCAGGGAGACGTGCTGTCCCCGTGTTTAGCTCGTGGCATGGCACATACACCCTTGCCTCTGGCTTGTGGGTGACAAGAAGGAGAGAGACTTCCCACAGCCACGCATGGCCCCCTCCATGATGAGCAACATCAGGTTTTTCTTGGCCCGTGCGGATGGCCGGGCTGTGGGCCAGCCCCCGGGCCCTGTAATCCTCTGTTCTCTGCGCCTTGTGAGGGCCCCGTGGTGGCCATGTCCAGGTTCCCAGCGAGTCCCCCTTGCCCAGAGCGTGCTGGTCTCAGGCACCTGCATGGCACCTCAAGGCCACATCCTCTTCGGCTCTTCATTCTGAGGCCCGAGCAGGGGCTGCCTTGCTCAGCGCTAGCAGGTGCGGACGCCGAGCCCTCCTTTATTCTCACTTCGTCACTCGGAGCAGTGCTGGGCACTGTGCTGTCCAGGGCCTCCCAGACTTTGCAATTGCCAGTCACTGGCCTCTGGCCTTGCGATGGGGTGATGTCTTGGACTCCCCCAGAAACCTGGATGCTTCCTTGGGGCATCCTTCCGGCGGCCTCCGACGGTCTGTGACCTCTCAGGGACTTTGCTTCTCTCTGGCGGGGGCGGCTGTTTAAATAATTCCAGACAAGAAGTAATGAGTTAGACTCTAAAAGGCATGCTTGGTGGGGAGGTCGTTGCCGAAGGAAAATCGATGCCAGCCGTGACGAGAGTGAATGGACGGGCATCACCGATGAGAAGGGCCAGGTGGTCCAGCAGCATCTGCGGATGATGCCCGTCTCCCGGCTAGGCAGACCGGGGGCAGTGGTTCCATTCGCAGAACAATGAACTTGGAAAGGAGAGGCAGGTTCATGAACAATGAACTTGGAAAGGAGAGGCAGGTTCATGGGGGGCGTGAGGATGAAGGAGATCGGCACAGCACGGGCGAGCCGTGGGAATCGCGGGACGGGCACAGCCAGGGGGCGCCGATGAGTCGCGCATACTTCTATACGTTCCTCCCCTGAGACGGTTTTGTGAGCAGAGGTGTACAGCTGTGTGATCCTGGGCAAACCAGATGTACGGTCGGCCCCATTTAGGGCCAAGCAGGAGCCACGTAACGAGCAAGGACCAGCCTGATATTTGGGTGGAGGTTTCTAAGCGTGGAGAGACACTGAGCTGCGAGCACTGACGTGTCTCCATGGGTGAGGGGCCTCGCAGTGGCATCTCCTTGGATAAGAATCTGCAATCTGATTGCTTCCAAAGGAAAGGTCACCTTCAGGGTAAGACTTAGAGAGAACGTGGCGGTGATGTCGGAAGGCCCCCAGGGCTGGCTCACTGAGCTGCACCGTGTTCACATCCTGGAGACTTCCACCGTGTTTCCTGATTCCTAAACGCTGTACAGTGTACGTCTGTCAAGACAGGGACAAGAACAGTTTCTGCGTTAGTAGGTTTATACTCCAGTGTTTATTCGAGTAATACATGTTGGACACCATCCACAGTGATCTCCTCCATGTTCTTCCTTGGGACGAGATGGAAGTTAAGAAGTCGTTCGCATCAGGAAGAGGCCAGGAAACAGTGTGATAGAGAACGAGGTGGGTGGCAGGTGGTCGGAGGGACTAGCGGTGACGGTGGTACGCCAGCACCCGAGCACCCCCCACCTGTGAACTGGGACTTGGTTACACGGGGCCCCCGTCCCCTTCACTGCAAGCACAGTGAGCCTGGCCGCTCTGTCTCGTGCTGGTGCGACGGACACGTCCCGTACCAGTGTCGCGCGGTGTCTCACCACTTCTCTGGAGCAGGAGAGCAGCGTCCGTGTGTCAGCACAGAGGACATTCACTGTGTGCAGCCGGGTCTGTTACTGTTGCAAAGAGTTCAACGGCTCGGGTTTAATGGCTGCCGTTTCAACCCCAGCTCATTTTTAAGTCGCATTCAAGGAGCTCTGTTTCAGACTTTCAGTCGGGCCCTCCCGGTTCTCCCCTCCATCACCACCCCTGTGTCTCCGACGACCTCGTCCAATGCGCTCCCCTCCCCCGCCTCGTCTTACCTCCAAGACTGTGCGATGCTTAGTGTCCTTCCACCGCCGGGGTTAGAGCAAGGCTCGCCGCTGTAACCGGCAAGACTCCTCCAACACGCTCAGCGTTCATTTCTCTTTGTACAACACTCCGACGTCGTGCTCCTGTCCCCCGCCCCATGGGGCCTCAGGAACCCAGGCTCCTTCCGTCTTGTGGCTTCTCTGTCTAGCTCTCTTGAGCAGAAAGGAGGACAGTCTGGAAAATCATGCACGATGCTCGCGGGCCGCGTTCCATCCACCGGACCCCAGTCACCTGGTCCTTACCTAACTGACAGGAGTAGCTGTGCCCCAGACAGTGGAACGAAGGCACACTCTCGGGGTGGAGGGCCCTGAAACCCAAGGAGGTACGAGGACCTGTAACGGTTATTTACATTCAATGGACGCTCGTTGTTCCGTATGGAACATGCTGTGAATGTGGGATTTACAGAAAAATACTGGGTCAAAAATAGACTAAATATGTAGTTTTAATTCCGTGAATTCTGAACATTTGTAAGATGTTAGTGTTATGCAAAATCCATTCTGAAAAAATTGAAGCTGTCGGAGGTGCCATGAATTTACAGTGACCCTTAGAATTCAGATAACGGTAGCTGTCCTAACTGCCGGGGTCGTTCTGGTCCCAGAACTGTCCTGAGCACTTACAGGCAATAGTTCTTCAAATCTTCATGACATCCCCTAACAGTGGGGGCCGGGTTTCAGGTGGGAAACCTAATGCCCGCACCCAAGTTTGAACCCCGGCCGTCCGGCTCCAGCGTGCACCGGGACCCATCAAAAATAAACACAGTTCTGGTGTCCTGAGAGACAGAAGACAGGAGAGCCAGGAGGTGGGCTCTGGTGCATACAGATGGCTTAGCAGGAGGGACGCATGGTGGGGAGGGGCAGCCCAGGTCCCCTGCTCCCTGGACCCCTTCCCAGTGGATCGAACAGTAACCTGAAGAGAATACAGGTCAGAGTCCCTGCCCCAGCAGAGGCACAGAAGGAGACGGAGCTGATCCCTAAGCAGGGTGGGTCTGGAGGGCTCCCTGAACAGACGGAGCCCAGGGCGGCCAGAGGAGGCCCCCAAGGAGCAGGCTGTGTGTCAGACGTGCATCACGGAGCCTTTGGCTCACCTGAATGTTAAATCTGCGCTCTCCACAGCTGAGCACATGCACCCCTGTGGGGGCCAAGGCTCTCTTGGACTCCCCCTCCTCCCCCCAGCCGAAAGAGAGTGCCGGAGGCTCCTGGAGGAAAGGTCTGGCGTTTTGCAGATTACAGACCTCTCTGAGCTCTGCTGTCAGCGGGAGTCAGGAGCTCAGCACCGTATTCCGACTCCAACCTTCAACAACTCGGAGGAATTCTTGTTGTGGCAGCTCAATTTAGAGGCTTTCTGTTGTGTTGTCAGAGTAAGATGGCTTCATTAAGACCAGACACATTCCCAGGGCCTCTGGACTGCTTCCGAGCTCTGTGTGTTTGAGAGCAGTGTATTTGAGAAAAGAGTGGTTTGAATTCAGTGATGTGGAGACGGATGGATGGATGGACAGATGGGTGGGTGGATGGATGGACGGACGGATGGATGGACGGATGGACGGATGGAGGACGGATGGATGGACGGACAGACAGATGGATGGGTGGACGGATGAATGGACGGACGGATGGATGGACGGATGGGTGGAGGAGGGGAAGATGGATAGATGGACAGATGAGTGGGTGGACGGATGGATGGATAGAATGGAGATATATAGAAATATAGATAAACTTTAAGCATCCTTATAGGAAATCTTTTTTTTTTTTAAAGATTTTATTTATTTATTTGACAGAGAGAGATCACAAGTAGGCAGAGAGAGAGGAGGAAGCAGGCTCCCCGCCGAGCAGAGAGCCCAATGCGGGACTCGATCCCAGGACCCTGAGATCATGACCTGAGCCAAAGGCAGCGGCTTAACCCACTGAGCCACCCAGGCGCCCCCTTATAGGAAATCTTAAATCAACCAATTTTGAGATGGAAATGTAGACTGTTGGACATACCAAGTGACCATCTGTTGCTGTATTTGGCAACACCTGGGGGGGAAACATTGACTTTCTAGGTAGACAAATCACTCAAGAATTTACCATAACGTGTTTTCAAGAGTTTTTTTGAATTGAAAACACGATTGTTTCTTCTGCACGGCCATGCCTTCCGTTTATTTCAGATAACAGAAATCTTCTTTCCTTTGAAACCTTGGAAATGCTTTTTCAAATGCGAGGATCGCTTGTGCCCCGACACCCCCTTCGTTCTCCTCTGGCCCGCTTCTGTGGGGTGGTGTGAATGAGCTCCTGCATCTTCCTCCCCGGAGGCAGAACTGGGAATTTTTACCTTTAAGGTCAGCTTCAAGTTCAAGTGCAAGACATTTCTGTAATCTTGGAAAATAAATAGGTTCAGCTCAGGTTCAACCTGGCTCACATTAATTGGTTTTAGACTTGAGATTTGGGGAAATAATTTGCACCTGTGTTCAGTGTGGCTTGTTTAGCAGATCAGTCCCTGCTCGTCCTGTGCGGGGCTCAGCCTGGGGTCAGCCCGGGTCTCCTGGAGCAGAAACACACCCCCACTCCCTCACTTCGCCCGAACGCCTGTCCTCTTTCTCCCTGGGGCCTCGTGACTGAGACAGCCCATAGGGGGACATATCTCATTAGGCCCTTGAAAAGAATTTGTTTCTTTTTTTTTTTTAAGATTTTATTTATTTATTTGATAGAGAGAGATCACAAGCAGGCACAGAGAGAGAGAGAGAGGAGGAAGCGGGCTCCCCGCTGAGCAGAGAGCCCGATGCGGGACTCGATCCCAGGACCCTGGGATCATGACCTGAGCCGAAGGCAGAGGCTCAACCCACTGAGCCACCCAGGCGCCCCTGATAAGAATTTGTTTTAATGTGTCAATTCATTGACTTGAGATCCTAACTCACAAGTAAGATTAATTCTGACTTGTGACTCATTTAGAAGGATTCATATCATTTTCCCTTTGTCGCATTAATTCCCCTAAAAATTTAAAGTCCCCAGTTGTGTGCTAGCCAACACGGTACCCTTCAAGGCAGCGGACGGCCCCGTTGGCAAGGGGCGCGCACAGCAGGCAGCCCCTCACAGCAGAGACCCTCGGATAAAGGCCGGCCACCGAGCGAAGGCTGCTGTGGCTCTATTCGCGTTTGCCTTCCCACGTGTTTGACAGACTGTTCCCCAAACTGCTGCTTCTGTTCTCAGGCTAAACACACCTCTGGCGTCGTAGCACTTAGCTTCGTGACAACCGTGACGGGACAATGCCCACCGCGCACGGGGAGGGAGATCGTCTGATGTCTTGGAAACGGATCGCCAGACTCGGCGTCCTCTCACACCTGCCATGGGCAATGCCAGGCCTGCCGTCCCCGGTTGGCCTTCTGCAAAGCTAATTACCGACAGTAAGACGTTCCACGGTCCCTCAGGCCACACAAGTCTCAAAATGGATTTTAATTCGCTGTAATTAAGAGCCGTGTATCCTCCGTGGGGTTGCGGCGAGAGCATGGAAGAAGAGTGGAGGGGGTCTTGAGAGCCCCAGAAGGCAGCGAAACCCCCGTCCCTGGCGTAGAGAAGGAGAGGCTTTCCTGACGCTCCGGCTTCTCCCCCTGGAGGCCACCTTTTGTCCTTGGCCGTTGGCCAAGCGGTCGGAAGATTTCCTGAGAATCAAGGAACTAAAGTTATGAGTCCCAAAGACTGTCTGTGACAGCCCAGTGACACCTGCTTCTGGGGAGCATGGGGAGCCACACTCGTGGGGGTCCATCATGGAGATGCACTCACTCACGCGGGCTAGAGGGGAGACATGGAGAAGTCACCAGCAAGCAAGAAGGGAGATCTCCAGCACCTTGAGTGCGCCAAGGAGCCCCCTTGTGGCCATAGCAAGAAGGGAACTGGGACCTGCCATTCCCCCGATGGCTCCCTTCCCCGATGGCTCTGGGGGGCCTGTGTCTGGGGGCACTGGCCTTGGAAGATACCTGGTTCCATGCACCGTGTTGGGCACGAACCCCCTGCCTGCATCCCATGCCCAACCAAAGAAACTGGAACCAGACCAGTTGCCAGGGGGGCAGGAATATGTGGAAATTGCTGGGATGATCTCTGGACCCAACACGCTGCTGCCCTACAGAGTTTGCAAGGACGTTGTGCGCTCTGCCAATATTTGGCCTCACATCCCAACCCCCTTTTTTGAGATGAAGCCCGGAAGGTTCTTAGTCATGACAGAGGTCAGCCTGGAAAGCTGAGGGTGCTAATTCCAAGAAGTTCGGTAGACAGATCACCACTAAACTTGAAACAGCAAGGAGCTCGATAAACGGAGGCAGGCAGGTAACAGCAGTGAGATGGCTTTGTCTCATCGGATGACATCACTGATAACCGCCCTGTGTGCGCTCCTGAATATACGAGTGTGGCGGAGTCTGTGTCGGCTTCTCATTATTCTCATTGCAGACCAGCTCGTGGACAGGTAGGGGGACCGATATGCGTAATGTGGGACCGATATCGGATGGCAGTTAGGCGGCGGCATCAGAACCTGGGGGCTGGTGCGACGCCCCGGGCCCCTGTTACTGCAGGACGTGGCACCTCCCTTAGGAAAGGACACCGTGTCTCAGACAGTCTGAGCATGACTTTGGATGAGTATTTACCTAGCCAGGCTCTGTTGGTTCCAGTTCGTTTTTATTAAACTAGATATGCGTTCCCCTCCTCCCTTGAACCACAGCTTAAAATTACTCCCAAATTCAAACAGTTTGGATAGAGCCTTGCCTTTCTCCACATCTGCAAACCCTGAAAAGGAATGACCAGTTTTCATCACCTCCCAGCCCGTGCAGATTGTTAAAACTCTGAGCATTTGGAGGGTGTGGGGCAAGGCCCGTCCATTATGAAGAAGCTGACGCCCCTCCCGACGGATCTGATCAACGCGTTCGTCATTGCGGAGATTCACAAAAATAATCACGCACACTTTATGTCTCGGTTCATAAATGCAAAGTGACAGCCTATGACTTAGCTACAAAAACGATATTATCGAGGCAAAAAGAATCTGAGAGGAACTCGAGACTACGGGAAGGGGAATGATCGAATTGAGCGCCGGCATAAATGTAAATCACAAAGGAAGATTGGTTTAATGCAACGCGAGAGGCAGAAGCGGCAGGTGTTAAAAAGATCATCTACTCATCGCGGGTGAAGAGTCCCTCCGGCTGGAAATCGTTGGTGAGAGAAAACCTGGCTTTGGACAGGAGGAGCGGGCCACGTAGAGGCAGTTTAAGGTTGTGTGAGAAATAAGGCATCATTAGAGGACATCCTGTTTTATAATATTGAGGCACAGGATAAGAAAAATGGGGGCATAAAACATCATGTCCTTCATCTCAAAAACAGCCTTTCTTGAAACAACCTCCTTTGAATACTTTTGGAAGAGCCAAGGCTTATTGATGTTTATATCAGCAAACACGTAATGGGTGTATCTGCTTGCTCCCTGCACGGTATCCGCACTCTGAGCGTGCCGGTGAATGAGCCTCGGGTTCCGGGGTCCCCTGCACCGGACTCTGATCTCATCACCCTCTCTCTGTTCCGTTTGCATATGGTAAGAGTATTTGGAAACCGTCTCCCCGCATCGCCTCACCCCTGACCTGAGAAGAGCAGCTCTAAGTGAGCACGGGGTCTGGAACCTTCATGATTATTCACGAACAAGTTGGACCCCTGTGGACCCAATTAAGCACTGGCTGTGGTCCAGCATGGCATCCTGACACGCAGGGGGGATGCAGCTCGTAGCAGGCAAAGGATTCTTTATGGTGAGTAGATGGAAGCTTTCAAAAGACCATATTTGTGCATTTCACCTAATACATTACAAGAAGGTAAGCAACACGTTGAAACTGGGATTGCAAATATTTTGCTTAGCAGAAGGTGAAGGGTATATATATATTTTTAAGTAACAGGATCAGTAGAAGGGGTTTTTAGGCATGTGGTGTAAACCCCGAAAACGGGATGCATACACGGCCAAACCTGAGAAGAGTCGCGACACGGAACCCCTTCCTTCATTCACCAAGTACGTCTCGAATCCCCTCTCTGCTTCAGACCCACGTCCAGATGATGGAAACATAGAGATAAGCAAAAAATAGTGAGCTAACGTCCCTCCTTGTTTTTACATTCTATGAAGCAAGTGCATTCTTCAAGATGCTCTCGGGTGAAAATAACAGAATAAAGAACCAGAAGTGGCTAATAATAAGATTTATAATCCGTTCTTCAGGCTAACACTCTCAGAGACTGCTGATTGGAGATGTGGGTATGCCAGCAACCCCATGATATCAGGCATCCCCAGGCCGGCTTCCCAGCACCTCTCCTGGCTCTGTACTCAGTATCACAGAATAGCTGCTGTGGCTCCAGCCACAGCATATTCATACCACCACATCTCATAGTTATGTTTCCTGTTTGGCCACAGCAGAAATTTGTGTTTGAGAGGCTTAGTCCTGAAAACTGGATAGAAATACAAAATCTAGGGCCCTACCCCAGACCTACCAAATCAAAAACTGTGGTGGGTGGGACTGGTAACGTGTATTTTAACAAGCCCTTCAGATGACTTGGCTGAATGGGGAAGTTTAAAATCCTGCTGCTTTAAGAAAATGCTGTTGGGGGCGGGGCGCCTGGGTGGCTCAATAGGTTAAGCCTCTCCCTTAGGTCATGATCCCCTTGTCCTGGGATTGAGCCCCTCATCACATCGGGCTCTCTGCTCAGCTGGAAGCCTGCTTCCTCCTCTCTCTGCCTGCCTCTCTGCCTACTTGTGATCTCTGTCTGTTGAATAAAGAAATATGATTTTTTTTTAAAAATAAAGAAAGTACTATTTGGGCACAAAGCAGCCTGATTTCAGTAAAGGTAAATGTGCAACTTTGATTGCTACAGAGATATGAAATAGGCATCACAATATAGGGTTCCAGTCCCTCTCTTGGCCACCAGCTCATGGGGTGACTTCCAGATATATTTTAACGTCCCTTGATTTTATTTATCTAAATGTTGTTGGAACAGGGGCATTGCTTTGGGAGGAGGATGGTTCCCAAGATCGGTGGCTTTCAACCAGACTTGAGAGCCCCCTGCCGCCAACACCAGGGGACATCTGGCCAAATCTGCAGACATCTGAGGTTGCCACCATCACGGGAAGGGACACTGCTAGCATCTAATGGGTGGTGGGCAGGGTTGGTCCTCCAGCCCACAGGACACAGGTCAGCTCCACCAGACAACCATCCAGCCCCAAATATCCCCGGTGACAGGATTAGATGAACTTGAAAGCATGCATTAGCTCTCAGCGTGTAGGACACAGACGGACCTTGAAAATATGACGTTAAATGAAGACACCAGACCTAGAAAGACACATATTGCATGATTCCATTTATGTCAAATACCTAGAATCAACAAATCCATAGGTACAGGAAGCAGACTAGTGGTTGCCGGGGCTGATGGGACAGGAATGGGCATGGGGTTTCTCTTTGGGGGTAAAAACAATCAGCATCGGTGATGGCTGCTCAGCTCTGGGAGGGTGTCGCAGACACAGAATCATACACTCGAGAAGGTTACTTGTACAGTATGTGAGTTCCAGCCGCAGACACAGAATTACATACCCGAGAAGGTTACTCGTACGGTATGTGAGTTCCGTCTCAGTAAAGCTGTTCTAGAAGGTGGCAGAAGACTTTAGCGAAACCGTTACCTGCGGTAGGAATGTTCCTATTTGCTAAGAAAACACAGTTGTACGTCTTAGAGAAAGCTGCATTTCCTCCCGTCCCCATGGCTAATCCCTTAACTATTTTTAAAGATTTATTTATTTATTTATCAGAGAGAGAGGGAGAGAGAGAGCGAGCTCAGGCAGACAGAATGGCAGACAGAGGCAGAGGGAGAAGCAGGCTCCCTGCTGAGCAAGGAGCCCGATACGGGACTCCATCCCAGGACGCTGGGATCAGGACCCGAGCTGAAGGCAGCCGCCCAATCAACTGAGCCACCGAGGCGTCCCCCCTTAACTGTTTTTAAAAGTGAATATATTTGCCCAAGAAATCATCTTGACTTACTTCTTCTCCTTCTTTGAACTCTGAATCTGTCATTTGTATCTCAGTGAATGAGAGCCTCGTTTTTACCTTTTGCAAAGCTTGACCGTTTGGTCGTCTGGCAAGAGGGAAAACACTCACTTGCCACAGCTTTCTCCTTCTGGGGGGTTCACTCCATCCACCCACAGACATTTCTCGAGCAACAAGTGGGGACCGCGGCCTGGCCTTTATGCTCAGCCCTGCCCCCCGCAGTACTCTGGGTGAAGGGTAATTCTTTGCACTTCCGTGAGCTCCCGTATCTGAGAAGCTCTGGAGGCAGGGCTTGGGCCGGTTCCCAGTTTGTACTGCCATTTGAATTCAGAACGAGATGATTTTAATGTCAAAGAGATACACACTCTCTAGACCTGAGTTATGTCTACGAGGGTGCAGAGCGGTTGAAGGCAGAGTCTGCGATGTCACGTGATGTGTGTTAAGAAATGGGCTTTCGTGGGGGAAAATTTTGAATCGAGAAGCAGCAAAGAGAAGGCAGAAAGTCCTCCGACGGCTTGCCATTCCAAGTAGAGCTGTGTCGGGACGCTGGGCCGTGTCCCCGCGGGCCGGTCCTCACGCCCGTTGCTGATGTCCACGTGTTACAGGGCAGGTGTGAAAGCCGCCTTGCTGGATGGACGCCCCGGGCACCGCAGGCTGGTTTTTGCCGTGGGCGATTTCTAGGAGTGGTCTGGGGAATCTGGCTGCCCACCCGCTGGAGGCTTGGCCACCGCTCGTCCCGGGGAGCGTAAGCCATTGGTCTGCTGCGTTCGTCCCGCTTCCTGGCTTCAGACCTTACACAGATGGATGGCTCAGTGCGCGGAAGCCTTCTCTCATTCGGTGTCATATGTCTGAGGCCCATCGTGTCACTGTGTGAGTCAATAATCCTTTCCTTCTCGTCGGGGAGCGGTTTTCTACGGCATGAATACACCAGTGTGCGGCGTATGCATTTTCCTGTGGACAGACGCCTAGGGCTCTCCGGGTCTCAGCTCCCATGAAGAGTGGTGTGAACATCCACACACAGGTGGATACGTATTTTTGCTTCTTTCTGGTGAATACTTCTGAGTAAAATACCTGGGTCGTTAGCAAAGGGAATGCGTCACTTGGTAAGAAGCTGCCGGATTTTCCACCCATGGAGCCTGAGAATTTCGGTTGCTCCCCGTTCTCGGCAGCCTGGGATGGTTTCATCCCTTTGTGATGAAGCCGTCCCGGGGAGCTCCGTGTGTCTCTGTGTGGCAGCCGGACCACCAGCCGCATGCAGAGCGTGGGCACCAGGGATGTCTGCGCCCGACTCAGTGCCCGGCAGGTGCCCTCGTACTCTGGTCTCCCCATTCCTTGGCCAGGGAGCATCGTTCCAGGGAGCCCGGAGCCGGGAGAGCCGGAATGACCTCCCGTCCGCCTCCAGACCCCGGACTCTGTTGTGGGTTGTTGCCGAGGACCGCGCACAGAAATCGAGCTGCCCTCTGGGGAACTTGCCAAGTTGCTGGAGGTCACGGTGTGGGAGTCCCCAGCCCCAGTCCCGGAGGGCGCAGGACGGCACATGCTGGAATGACAACGGACCATCACTGGATGCCAACCTCCCTCCAGCTGGTCCGCCTCCGTGTTTCTCTTCCCTGCACAGAAACGTGCCGTTTCGAGTGCAGGGAGCGGGGTAGAGAAGGTGGAGCTGGGGTAAAGGCGATGACCCTTATCCCTCGGGCTGACATTGACCGAGAGGTCATTGACACTGGCAGAGGTGACTGGAGGGGAGTGAGGGAAGACCCGCAAACAGGAATGGGGGAAATCATTGGCCCCCGCGGGCCTGAAGGGGAGGCGGAGGTCGCCGGCTCTGGACCCCAGAGACAGCCACGCTCCCAGAGAAGCTCCGGGTGCAGGTGGAGACACCTGCCGTACCAGGTACAGCAGCCCCGCAGGGAGGAGGTGCAGGGGGCAAACACCCCAGCCGGTCTCTGCTCCTGCTCTGACTTCCCGCCACCGCCGGGCCCAGAATCAGGTGGTTTGTCCAGGAGAGTGGGCTCTCTGGGAGAGGCCGGGGCAGGAAGGGCAGGCCGTGTGTCTGCAGAGGCAGAGAGAGCGGAAGAGAAATCCCAGCACAATCCCAGAGCTCATTAAATTCATAGTAGCTGTTGCTTGAATGTAGGAGGAGGAAATTAAAATGTGATTTGAAACAAAAGCTGCTTTTCTGCTTTAACATTGTTACCCTGTGAAACGCCTCCCGGATTCCAGACACAAACGCAATCACCTCTCATACTGTCGCGGACTAATTTCTTAAGAACACACCTGCCTTATTATCAAGACGCCTAGAGCCTCTCTTCAACGGCCACCCACTCGGCACCGTGTCCGAGAATGACGGGTCGGGGAAGCAAGGGAGTGCCCGGACGCTGCAGCAGGGGCAGCCCCAGGGCGTCTCCGTTGAGGGCGGGGCTGCGAGGTCCCGCAGCCCCCGTGGTGGTCGGTGGCCCGGGTCTGAGACAGGCCTGCAGGAGGGCGAGGGCGCTTCGTGGGTGCCAATGTCCTGTGGTCACTGGGTTAGCCTCCTCCGTAGCCATGACAACGTATCACAGGCTGCGTGGGTCACCCAACGGAAACAGACTTTCTCCCGGTTCTGGCGGCTGGACCTCCGAGATCAAGGTGCCCTCAGGGTTGGTTTGTGGGAAACCTCTCTGCCTGGATTGTAGGTGGCCACCTTCGGGCTCAGCCCCCACGTGGCCGCTCTCTGAGCCTGCAGGGAGATGGAGAGAACGCTCTGGTGTCTCTTCTTGTAAGGACCCCCGTCCTGTGGTGGGGGCACCCTCTGACCTCTGTGACCTCACTCGACCTTACTCTGTGAAACGCCTCACCAATTCCAGACACAAATACAGTCACCTCTCATACTGTTGCAGACCGCCGTCTCTAGGGGTAGCAGCAGGTGCGCATGGAAGGAGAGGGTGTAATCCGCCCCACGAGAAAGGGAGGAATACGGTGGAGGGCGGAGGCTGCTGCTGGGGGGGCGGGGCCGGCTGGG
>NC_081564.1:2599589-2610965 GCF_022355385.1 Mustela nigripes
GGGCCGGCTGGGAGGGCGGGGCCGGCTGGGAAGGAAGGGCTGGCTGGGAGGGCGGGGCTGGCTGGGAGGGCGGGGCCGGATGGGGGCGGGGCCGGCTGGGAGGGCGGGGCCAGCTGGGAGGGCGGGTCCACATGCCAGAGGATGCTCCTGTGGCAGGACACGGGGCCACATCCCTTGGGCAGCAGCGTCCGTCCTACAAGTGTGTTTTGCCCCACGAGCCCCCTCCTACACCCAGACTGTCGGCAGACGTCTGGTGCCTTCGCCCTGTCTCGGCAGCGTTCTGGAGGATGGGCGGGTGCACCTGGCCTTCACGCAGGGGGGACACAGACAGGGACACGGAGTAGACTGAGTGGAAGCATGTGCTGCTGTCTGTGTAGTCCCCTCCTCAGGGCCAGGAGGGGCCTGTGCCTGGTGGCTGGGAGGGAGGCGCCCTGGAGCCCCAGCTTGAGAACACCTGGGCTTTACCCACGTGGGCATTTGCTGACCTGCATCGGGGCACGATCATTCTGTCCTTTCCAGAAACCCTGTCTTTTCCTCTCTGCAGCCTGGCCACCTCTCTGCCTTCACCCTTGGAAGGAGAAGGGAGCAGGCAGCAAAGAGAAATAGTCCTCTCGGTCCTAACAAGGTTTCAAACCTAACAGGTTTTACTTTGTTACCTCCATCTTTCATGCATTTTTCTGATTTCCAGAAGGCTTACGTGTCCGTGGTAAAGCACTCCCACGGGGAAATAGCCTAATAATTAACACTCATTTGGCACTTGATTTGAGTCTGGCACTGTTCATCCAGTAATTCACTTAATCTTGCAAGAACCATAGGAGGGAAGCACTAATATTATCCCCATTACAGAGATGAACATACGGAGGCACAGCGAGCTTGAACCACTCGGCGTGGTGACTCTTGAGTCGTGGAGGAGGCAGGATGGGAACCCAGGCAGTCTGGTCATGGGACCGACACCCAAACGTTAATGACATGGCGTCAGGCACTCCAGGGTGACAATGCCCGCTCATCTGCTTCCGTAACTGGTGTCCAAGTTCAAGTCCCAGGGGTATGCAAGATGTCTGCGTACCTATCCCCCACTTTGGTGATGCACAGAACATGACTCTCCATGTCTGCTGTTGTGCACCTGGCGTTTCTGCTGAACGTGAAGATCCTACAGCTTAGCATATGCATAGAGCTGCCTTGTTCCTTTTCGACTGCTCCGTGGCGTTCCGTGGAATCATGTGTCACGATCTACTTAGTCTTTGATGGGCGTTTCAAGGGATTCCTGTCTATTCCAAGTGTTTATCGGGAAGGGAAGACAGGCTCCAGCCCCTGTGCTCTAGGACAGGGAGGAGTGCAGGGATGGGGACCACCGCTGGCCTTTCCTAGCAGGACAGCTGGTGCTCAGAGCCCGGCACGGCCCCGAGTGGCCCGGTTGCCTCCCAGCGGGAACAGAGGCCAGCCAGCGTGTGCTCTGTGCCCCCCGGGTGAGAATCGGCCCTCGCTGCCGAGAAGCAAAGAACAATTTACTCTGCAGGCATTGAGGACGTCACAACAAAGCGGGAGGGAGTTTGAGCCGGTGAAGGAAAGGGGGAATGTCCTTCTCAGAATCTGCTGAAAGCTTTTGCTCCCTCTTTGAGATCTTGGCATTGTTGGGGGCTGGACAGAAGTGACCAAAAATGTCAGAAACTCGAGGAAAAAATGTGTCATTTTCCAACAGGGTCAGATAAATACAAGGAGAACTTGAGAGTTGTTCATGACTCCCAGCAAGCTCTGGGAAGTGATGCTTTCTAGAAGTTGAAGAGAAATAGTGGGGTTGGGACCTTACTTCTTACTCATGAATAGTTGTGTTAGAAGTTCCGGCATTACTGGAAACACGGGGAGGACTGGCTTCTAAATGAGATATTATATGCTTGCTGTGTTAACATACAAGGATTTATTATAAATGTCCCCCAGCCATCTGAGACAGTTCCTTGAGATAAGTCCCTTGTGAGGCTAATTGTCTGCAGAAAGCTTAGCTCACAGAAAGTTCTGGATTTTGGTGTTTGGAAGCCTAATCTAAAAGTCCCAGGTGCTCAGTTAAATACCCCAGCTCAGATTTTGGTTTGAGCTTGGGGATTAGTGTAAGCAGTAGCAGTAAAGTTGATTTTTCCAGCGTGTTCAGAATAAACGCGGACAGGATCAGAGGCGTGCCGGCTCCCTTCCCGGACTCCCGACCCAGAGCCAGCCCAGGCCCCTGCTCCCATGACTCGTGGAGACGTGCTTCCCATGCATCGGGGACTGAAGCAGCATGTACACAGCAGGGAGAGGGAGAGGCTAAAGGAACTTACTGTATTGGTCCTTGACAGTGTCCCGACTCTACGTCACGCAACACACGTTTACCACCTATGTAGCGCGGTCGGAGGAAAACCCACAGAGATGGCGTGTCTGTCCGAAGGCTTGGCTGCAAGGGACTTAGAGCCTTCATGACGGTGACTTAGTCCCGCCCCCGAGAAAGGGAAGCAGGGGGATCATTGGCTTGGGTCACCGAGCATCCACAGGTAACAGCTAGGGTACAGGTGGGTCGTCAGGACCCGGTCTCTGTCCGTCCTCCGCGACGTTGGCATTTTTCTCCAGCAGGCTCTTCCTTCACAGGGACCGCATGGCTCTCTGCAGCTCCAAGCTTCTTGCTCCTGCTCTAGAGAGTCCCTCTCCGCAGGACCCCAGCCAAAGCCCCAGTCACATACCTGTCACCAAAGCAATTCCCAAGCCAGAGCATGTGACGATCCAGGGGTCCGGGCCTGAGCCCTGCCCACCTGAGGAGCCAGGTGCAGCCCCAGCAGCCGTGACACACGGGGACTTGGGGAGGATGGCATTCCCCCAAAGCGACCCGGGGCACTAATGGCAGCAGTGAATTCCTGCTGGACCAGAAGGGTCAGCGAGATGGCAGAACGGCCCTGACTGACTCAGCGGACACCCCCCACAATCATCGGGCTGCATCCCCCAGACACACGTGCCGCCGTGGGACCCGTGGGATCCAGGTGGCAGTTGTGAGGACTAGGAAGAGCAGCAGGAAGGGGGAGCTCCACCCAGACTCGCCATCATGGTCCCGGCAATGATCCAGAAGGAGCACGGTGCCCTGGACTCGGCTGCAGCCCCCGTGGGCTTTGGTTTTGTCCCCAGTACCATCTGCTGAGGGACCCAGAGGAACCTTGGCCACCCAGGCTCTGGGTACGGGACATGTGGACCTGTGTCCTGGCTGTGGACTGGGAAGCGGCCCCTCTCGGCTGCGAGCTGCCAGCCTCTGGAGGCAATGTCGTCAAAATGATGGCCGCACAAGAGGTCCCACTAGCAGCCACCCATCGACGAGGCACCCCTGGAAATCTTCGAGGGAGGAGGCCAGTTCGAGAAGGGTTAGCAGCTCTGTTGACCTCGGGCTCTACCCCTGCCAGCACCCCACCATTCCACATGTGTCCCTGGGCTCGTGACCTCTCCAGTGGACCGGGAGCCCAGGGGGACATCCAGCTGTAATGGAGTTGCAGAAGTCTCCCCATAAGACCCCCTGGGTCCCACATCATGGGAGTCACTGGGGCTCAGCCACTGGAAGCCAGATCATGGTGGATGGACTGTGTCCTGCCTGAAGCAGCACTGAGCCTATGGCCCCAGCCAGCCAGACAGTCCAAGGGCACTCCTGCCTGGTGCGGGACACCAGACACCGGATGGTCTCTGAAATGGACACCTGCCTGCCCCCCTGCCATCCCCATGAGCTCTGGGACCCGAGACTTCTTTCCTCTCCAGCCCCGCCCTGCCCCCACGCACCTGTCCCGTTGCACTTCTCCAGCCAAACGAACTGTATGTCCATAAACACACCTCCCCCCACCCCGACTGGACTCCCCCCCCGCTCTAGCAGATGATGCACCACCGTCTAGCAAGTGGTTTCACAACCGCAGAGCAAAAAGGGATGAGATTATCTATGTCGTAAATTTTAAATGCAGGATTAATTGTGATTATTAAGAAAACCACCTTATGTTCTTAATAATCGTTACAATTTTAAAGTATGTCGGCCTTGCAAAGACCAGATGGTCTGGCATTGTATTTTCAGCGAGCTCTCGGTTTGGGGGGTATCATTACTCTCCGCCGGCGTGCTTTTGTAGAATGTGTGTGTCTCCTTGGCATTTGTGAAGCTGGGGGTGCGTGTTGTTTCTGTTAGCGGCATTCTATTCGGGATTTATACAAATAGATCGATGGCTCAACCCAGCCCCACTGAGTGTAAGACATGGTGATGAAAATCATAATATTCGTGTTACATCTAGAATGTCGCTGTTAAGACACAGAGTGGCCAGATCGTGAGCGTTAAATCCGAGCTTACTGAGACGAGGGAATCTGGAAATAATGATGTTCTGTTAACGACCGAGGAAAGGGTGAGGGGAAGAATGCTGATGACTCCCTGAAAATTGGGTTTTATTAAACCGACGTGGGATGTTTCCAGCCCTTCAAAAGAAGTAGCTTTCTAATAAAACCTCTTACAACAGGATCCCCGGGATGCTTTTATAACAAACCAGACTCCTAGCTAACGGTAAAGAAAACAAAACTCTAATCACCATCAAAGATGCATGGGCTCCTTGTAGCATAAAATTGAGTACAGATTACACCAGCTCTGAGAAGCTTGTGAAGTCAGGTGCAAATTGCCTGCCAGATCGGGTCGGGAGTGCGCCCGCACAACGTCGGCGGGTTCCTTCATCGGCAGCTTTCTGTGCACAAAGGAAATTACTTGCATCTGTATTTGCGCAAATATTTCACTTCGTAAGGAGCCGTTGGTGTGCGTGCTTCATACAGAACAGCTCTCGGTAAGTGTGCTGGGCGTGAGGGAGGAAGCGATGGTAGGTGACGTCATCGCCTGTCATCATGGTGTGGTCCCCATCTCCCCTCTGTAAGGCCAGAGACGTGGAAATGCCATCAGACACACCCTGGGAATGTGTCCTCCTGGTGGGGTGTGTGGCCAGTAACTGTATGACTTCCTCGATGCAGCTGGCAGCAAGAAGCCACGCCAGCTGATCTGGGTCTGAGGTCATTTCAAACATCCTGTTGGAACCAATGGACTAGATCCAACTCTTGGTTTTGGCTCAGGTCATGGTCTCAGGGTCCTGGAATCGAGCCCCACGTTGGGCTCCAAGCTCAGCAGGGAACCTGCTTGAGTTTCTCTCTCTTCCTCTCCCTCTGCCCCCGACCCCCGCTCATTCTCTCTCTCTTTCTCTCTCTCTCTCTCTCTCTCTCCTTCTTTAATAAATAAATAAGTAATTTAAACAAATGGCTTGGCACCAGCCATCTGTCACGGAATCAGACACAGGTATCACTGGGTCCTATAATGGACAATATGATCCTTCCCAGTAATAAGTATCATCACCATTACATTTTTTAAAATATTATGTTTTATTTATCCATTTGTGATTTTCACCCGGACAGCCATTAAATGAACTGAGGAGGCCAGGTGTGTAGGGAGCGAACCTCTTCCATGGGACCCATCTTTTGTGCAACCCTGTTAATGTCGGATCACAACGGGGCTGAAGCGTCTGTATTTGTTGAATTCATGAATAACGCTCTCATCCTGGCTCGCTCAGAGACGCTGCAAAACTTGGGAAACAAACGCATATTTCCCGTGGTTTGTCAGCACGTGGAGGTGGGCAGCACTCCCGTGGGAGCGCCCCTGGAAGGCTGGTCCCTGCCGGTGTGTGCTGTGATGCCGCTCACTGCGTCCCCAGAGCATCACGATATGTGGGCTGTGGACCACCAGCCACCTGTCACCCTTGCTGTCAGGTGCCCAAGGAGAGGTGTTGAAACATAATACGTCTTGAACCTTAAACGTAAGATTAGGGACGATTTCCAAAGCAAATTTTGACAATGGAGTACTAACCAGAAACTCTGTAAAGGATCTGAGTGGTCTTGTCTGGAGTGGGTGGCAGTATCCGCTGTGATGTGTCATGTCCCACCTGTTAGTATCACGGGGGGAGGGCGGGGTGTACCCCTGTGCCCCCTGCCGGCCCCGGGCACACAGGAGAGTGACAGGACCACCAGCCCCCTGAAGTCGTCCCTGTAACCTGCATCTGATGCTTCTGCCTTCATCGCCGATCCCCAGCTCAAATGAGGGGCCCCGGGATCCCCTCATCTTCCTATTGGGGTGGCCCCAACCAGCAGAGTCTTAGCTTCTTCGAAAAGACACCTTCCCTCCGATTCACACACCCCAAAAGGCATGTATTTCCTTTTCAGATAGAATATTTATTGTAGTTCTTTCAAAGTATGGAAATGCCTCATAAAACCAGCCCATGAGAATCCTCGTGAGAAGCGGGAAAGCCAGGTGTGGAAGTGATTAGTATGCACAGCTCCTCTTCCATTTTTCACAGCGGAGCCTCGGGTGCGGTGACATTTCCCCGTGACCCCAGCACCGAGATCCAGCCTCATGGGCGGAACAGCAAAAGCTGCCGAGCATCGATTTCCATTTGTTTAGACAGGAACCTCTGATCTTACCAGATTCGGACTCTGCGTGCCCCGGACAGCAGCACACTTCGCCTGTGCGTGTGGTGAGCTCTGCCAGACGCCCCGCGCACCTGTTTCCGGCTGCGCCTGCCGTGTGCTACTGCGTCCTGCTCTTGCTTGCCTCCAGGTGCCTGGTTCAAGGCTGGATGCCCAGGAGGGGCATCAAGCAAGGTCGGGTCGGGATGCCGGAAAGCACAGTGAGGAGCTCCCTGCAGGGACTTTCGTATGTGGGATTAGCGTCATGGAGCTGGAAGAGCAAAGGGGAGGTCGTGGGTGCTCAGACGCCGGTCTCAGCGGGCAGCAAGGACTGCCTCTGGCCTGGGGACAAGCAGAAGAGCTGTCGTCGCCAGAGCCCAGGACATCCGGCTGGAGGTGCCAGACACAGATGCCCCCCAGCACCGCCCCTCCTCTACCCCACCTGCCCCCAGTGCCGTCCTGTGACTGAACCCATTGGGAGTCTGCCAAGATCTGGGACACGGAGCAGAGGAAGGGGAGCAAATCGGAGCGAGACGGCTGACCGCCGGGAGATCGTTTCCGAATGGCTGCAGGCCCAAGGGAGCCTGCGCCAGGATCCCTGGTCATCCCCTGGTCACCCTGGAACCCTGTCTTTCTGGGAGACCTCCTGCACCTCGCGGGGGGAACACGCACCTGCCGGAGTGGTCGGAGAACTTGACATGGCTGTCAGTCCAGGCAAGCTGGCTCTCGGCCTTACAGCGCCTTGACACAGGCGCCCAGACCTCTTTCCCATCCAACCGGGTGATTTTCCAGCACCTTCTGTGCCCGTGCCTTGCTGAGCAGGAGGCCCTGAACAGTGGTGAGATCACAGACCCGGTTGCCCCGGCCTCCCTGGCGCTGGTTAAAAGGCAGACTGAAGGTGAGCCGCGCTTGGGCGCCGCAGTGTTCAGTGCTGGCTGGTGAACAGTGTGCTTGTCGGCAGCGTAGACGACCGGTCTCTTCTGACACCGTATCCCCCGGAGTCAGGGAGCCCATGGGACCTCAGGGAATGGTCCCCAGCCCGTGCAAGCCCCCAGCCCAGGGAAGCCACAGTGTGTTGTTTGTTTGCTTTAAAGTGAACTGATTCCAAAGCAGGTTGATTCCAAAGGTACAAAAGATGAAGGAGGTCTGAGGACCACGCGGCCAGCAACACCTTATGGGAAAACGGAAATCACCTGGGAGCAGAACCCGAGTGTTCCTGCCCCCAGAAGATAAACACGTGCAGTGATAGATGCTGTAATTAACGAGGCAGGGGACCCTTGCGCACGGTACACGTTTGTAAATCCCCGGCGTGTCCATTCAGGTACCTTATAATTCTCTGCCCCCGCAAAGCTGGAGTTTATAAAAGGTTCATGTTAGATGACTAACCATATTAATGGCTCACAGATTTGGACAAGGGACACAGAAATATTCAACAGAGGTGCCAGAGACCCAGCAAACCCAGGACAGAGGCGGGCGGCAGACATGGAGAGCATCCTTCCCTTCAGGGGCTGTATGTGGGGTGTGGCCGGTGGGTCCCAGGAAGAGGTTGGGGCAGCCCCAGAGCTGGGTGGGGTCCTTGGGGAGCTGGAGAGCTGTACCCACATGCCAGTTAGTGCAGAAATATTCTAGATGACAGTGGTGGTGACTGTACTGGTGTGGAGCAACGGAGTCATGCCCAGGATGTGGCTGCGTCATGATGGGTTTGGAGGAGGGGAAGCAATGCAGGGCTGCCGGAGTTGGAGATACCCTGGGGCTGGCGCCCCGCCCCTCACGGCTCCTGAGCTCATTTCGCTTCCTACTTGGTTGTGCTCCTTGGTGATCTCATCCACAAGAAGGACAGTCACACCCCTTGGAAAGCAGTGGCTGGACGGTGTGCTCCTGACTTCCTTCCCATGGCCTTAAGAACACATCCTGATACACAAACCTGCCTCAGTCACCTCGCAAAAGACCCCCTCTGGCCCGGCATTACTGTGGCAGGGGCAAGTGGACTTGGCCATGTGTCGGGACCGTGGCCTTTTCCCTGACTTGGGATATGGGCTCTTAGAGACAACAACAGCTGCTCAATGCACAGTCTGCAGAGTTGAGAAATGTGGTGAGCGCCTGGGACCCCCAAGAAATGCTGTGCCCCTGTCCTGGGAAGCCACTCTGGACTCTGCCCCTGAGTGCTCTGCAAGGGACAGCAACCACCCCACAGCGCCTCGGGGCATGGGCTACAGCAGCCCCGGTGACCTCTAGCCAGGGAATGGGACCCTGAGACTGGCGCTCCCAGAGCAGGGAGACCCCCGACAAGGGGGCACCCAGGGAGATCGCAGAAGCTAGACCCTGCCTCTAGGCCATCTCCACCCAAGGCTGCAGACAGCCTGTCCTGGGGAAGGAGCTTGGACGATGCACAGAAGAAACAAAGACTTGTCCCAGAGCTTAGACCCTCCAGTTCTCAGTGCTGGGGCTTGCCAGGGTAGACCAGTGACTAGGAGCCCAGGCTCGGGCATCAGAGCCTCAATTTCCTCTCCTGAGAAACGGGGACCTATCTCTTGGGATTTTCCTGAGCACTAATTGAAATGATGCATAAATAATAAATTGTAAGATACCAATAATAGCTGAATAGTTCATTGAAAATACTGCTAATAGAAATAATTTCTAATGCCATGTGCCCAGTCCATGGCACACCTGAGGGCTTGGCGAGCGTTCACCCGGCGGATTCCCGTCGACCCAACCCTGCACTCCGTGCCCCGCCCTGTAATCCGGGGAAGCCGGAGGACTGACTGCTCCTCCCCGCCCAGCACGTTCCGGATGGAGGCCGTCCGGCCTCACAGAGATGCTGCCGTCGATTCTGTCTGTCTTACGCCTTCCCAGAGCCGCAGAGCCCTACGTGGAACGTGGCCCGTGAGAGAGCGCGTGGCGGGCAGGCAGGCTAATGAGGAGAAGGAAGCAAAAGCAAAAAAAATCATTCTTCTGGCTTCCTCTCCAGGGTGAATTTAGGACCGGCTGAGAAATGAGAGTCAGAAGAGACAGAAATCAAAGTCGCAGCTTTATCATGTTTGGTAAAGCTGATGGGCGTGAGGGCTTTAGATGTGCTGGTCGGGTAGGCTGGCCACGTCTCGGTGGAAAGCACGCCCTGCCTCCCCCTTCTTGCCTCTGCAGCATTCCGTGTCCTTGTGGTTTCCAAGGACAACTCAGGGTGGGGACACTGGGGTCCAGGAGGGCTGCAAACCTGGCACCTCTGACTTGTGCTCACGACCTTGTGGCCTAACCTGGTCGTGTGGCCCCAGTCCGACTTCAGAAGAGGCTGGGTCATGCCCTTTACACCCCAGCAGAGCCCACTGGGCAGCCTGGCTCCTCCTGCTCAACTTGCCAGCTGAGGAAGTCCCCGGCCTCCTGTCCTGGGAGGTGAGCCAGGAGCCCGGGAGAGACTGGCCGTGTTCCTGCCCATCCCTCCTCCCTCCAGGGAGATGCAGAGCACACTGGCCCTCAGAGTGAGCACACTTCCAAACCCGCTCCTTGGCCGCCACCTAGAGTTGTGCACAATCACAACATCTGGGCAGGTGTAGGAGAAGGGATCGCTCCAGTTTGTTCCTTCTCCTCCGTGATGGGGCCCGTCAACACTCCCGGCATCGGGAGCCCGGCCTGCCTCAGCGCCTCTGCTCTCCAAGTACAGACCCTGTCGCCCGGCCAATGCGGCTCACACCTGTAGGCCCAGACATCTCCATCTCTGAAACGGCAGTGAGGCCACCGGCCTCCCAGGGTGGTGACGGGGAGGAGATGAGATTGGGAACGTGGGTCCTGTCCCCACTGACGCGTGGAGATCCCGAGGTCATGCATCCATCACAAGGCACCGCCGCGAGTGGGACCCACGTGGCCCACACCCTGGGGACTTGCTCCGGGCTCCAGCTGTCCTGTGGGCAGAACAGTACCCCTCCGCGGGGCCACAGCTCCCTGCCTGCTGCTGTCCGGGTGTTAGGTCTGCGGGAAAATGACATCAGTAGCTCAGACATTGCTCCCCTCTGCTCCCGGGGCATAGGTTAGGTTTTTGATGAAAAGCGTGGGGCTATTCCCCTGAGAGAAAAAAAAGAAAAAAAAAAAAAAAAACAATGAACATCCAGCCTCAAAAACTGGGGAAACCGATTGCTCGCTGGGGAGCAGTGGCTGCGAATCCCATGGGAGCGTGCTTCCTTTGTCTTCCTAGCCCTGCCGTGCACGATGTGCCACCCTGGTGCACGGTTCTTGGAGGGAATGAGGCGGGATTTAAAGGTGAGATCACATCCTCATCCCCCCATATCCGTTCTCTTCATCCTTTGCTTCGCCTTCCAAGTCCTGCAAATTTAAAGGGACCCTAAAGCCGGGGACACTTACACGCCCTCTGCAAGGCAGAAGCACATATCCTCTGCTCTCTCCAGCAGTGCCTGACGGCTTTTGTTTTTTCCTTATCTTAGTCCCGAGCTGCCACAGACATCTGGGGTAAGCCTTTCCCTGCTTTTGTTTCGGGGGCAGAGACAACTGAGCCCGTGGTGGGGGCAGCGCTTCTCTGAATGATCCTTTTGAATAGTCTGGGGAGGCCCACAGTGGAAAATCATTTCCTTCCGACAAAAGGGGAAGCAGCCCACAATGCCCCCACCCAGGCTAGGACCTGGCGCTTCGCAAGGCAGTTGGCAGCGCAGGAAACCCTCAGAGCTGGGAGAGTGGGGGCGTGAGGGGGGCCCCATGCACACGAGGAGGACACCTTCTCTCACCTTGCCAGTGGCTGGGAGGGCGAGGAGAACATTCCCCACCAAACCAGGAGAGCCCGTGTCTTACCAAAACCAGGAGAGCCAGTGTCTTACCAAACCAGGAGAGCCCATGTCTTACCAAAACCAGGAGAGCCCGTGTCTTACCAAAACCAGGAGAGCCAGTGTCTTACCAAAACTAGGAGAGCCA